>NW_012109585.1:571204-592462 GCF_000951045.1 Mandrillus leucophaeus
AAAGTATATGCCATGACCCAGAAAGATGTTTATGTAGCATTTTAAAATGAAGGGGGCATATACAACTCATGGTTTCATTTAAAATTGTATATGTGTGAATATATAAATGCATAAAGCAATACAGCTATCTTGGGGCAACAGGATTACAGGTTTTCCTTCTGATTAATTCTCTCAAAAAGTGAGGTTTATGTTATGTTTTGTTTTTTGTTTTAAGTAGTGAATTTAGTGTTGCAAGTGGGACTGGGAAAGCCCTTGCAGAGAATTCTGGAGAGGCACGATCCAGATGTCTTTCTCATCAGCTTCAAGGTTGGGAAGACACTTGCAGACCACTCAGTTTGGATACAGCCAACTTGCATCTCTAGCTTCCGAAGCATTTCTCAGTATAACTTGCAGGGAAGCAGAGGGGGCCAGCCTGCTGGCTAAGATATCAAAGCAAACCTGTCAACCTGCTGACAACCCCTAACAGCAGCTAGAGTAGGTCAATGTCCACTGGACTGTGACGCTTCCCCACTTATTCTCCAGGGAATGATCACATTTGAGGGGGAAAACAGAGCCTCTTTTCAACAGAGCACCCCTTGCTAAGCTCCACATGTCAGCTCAGACAGCACCTGAAGCTAAGGACCACTGTAAAAAGCTGACAAAAGCAGCTCCCACACATCAGCATATCCTGCTGACTCTGGAAAGAGGGACACTTGGCTTCATGTAAGGAAGCTGAAAAGGTCCTGGTTTCTGTCAACTTGCTGGCTGCCGAGCCAGGGAACAGAATGTAGTGGACTTCATTCAGCAACACAGCATGCTGGAGAATGCAGGTTTGGGGTCAAACCCAGATTTGAGCGCCCCTTCTTTTCCTTAGCTCTTCTACTTGGGCAAGTCACCTCCTCACCCTGTGTTTCAGGTTCCTCAGGTATAAAACGGAGGTAATAGGATCTTCTAGCAGAACCACGAAGATTTAACAGGCTATGTGTAAGGCTTGGATAGAAGTCCAGTACATGTGTAGGTGTACACAAGCATGGAAGGACAGATAAACACAGAGGAAAACAGTGACAAGGCCATCTTAGAATAGCACCTGGCACAGGCTAAGTCATAATAAATGCCAGCTGTTATTATTGCTAGAGCAAAGATTAGTGAGCTGGAGTCACCCACCAACAGATCAGATAACCAAGCCTGAGGGCCTGAGACATAATCCCTTGTGACAAGATTCAAAGTCTCCAGGAGACAAGCCTGGCATTGGTATCCCCAAAAAGGGGACAAATTACTGGATTTAAAGTAAAAATCACATCCAAGTTCCACATGTCAGAGACATTCAGATTTGAAATAATCACTAGTTTTACTTTAAATGCAACATAAACTAAATGACCCAATAAAATGTTTGTTTTTAGAAATTAAACAAGCTTTCTCCCCAGTCCCTAGTAGATTTGAACAGAAAAAGAAATTTGCGTTCAGTAAAAGTTCCACCAAAATAAGCTAGGCCACAAATCTAAAGGATTTTTAAATTGGTATACATTAGTAAGATTTTCTGTTTATCAATAAACTACTATGTTTCCAAGCAGAGAGTTAGGTCTCTTATATCTAGACTGTATTTTTTAAATGGAACTTTGTATTCCACCCCCAACCCAAATTTGACTAAGACCAAAGTTCAACACCAAATTCCTGACTATTCTAAAAATAATAACGATAAGGAAGATAGGGGTAGGGGGGCAGGCAACAAGCTTTCAGATGTGAAAGATCAATTCTTACCCAGAGAGCTTCATAAAAGGGGTAGAAAGAACTAACCCCTACCATTACTCCACACCAGCCCTCTCTGCTCCCCTCACCTGTATGAGAAGAAAACCAAAGGGAGAAGGTGGCGGTCACCAGCCTTTGGGGACACGCAAGGTTTACCAGGTTTTCCCACTGAGGTGTGTTCCCAATTCAAGTGCCATGTAAGGGTATATTAGATAGGAGAACTGCTCAAAAACTAGAGCACCAGCAAGAAGAGAAGATTTGTTTCCCCACTTGGGCCTTTTCTCAGGCAGCGAGCTTGCTTATCTGTCCTGTGACTAACTGAATAGAGAAAAGGGAATTCAAGAGGTCTAGCCAAATTGAGAGAAGAGGCAGCATTAGGGAAGTCTCTGTCCCCACGGGTTAGTAGAGCAAGGAATGAGAGTTTAGGGAGCATCATAAACAGTAGCTCAGCTGGAGCTGCTGCATGTATATCCACCCATGAGGACCACCTAGAGGTGAGAGGACTTTAGTAGCATAAGGCTGCAGGATAGATCCCCAGGAGGAGATGCCCTTGGGACAGTATTAATACCACTGGCCAAGCATGTGACTTCTCCACCTCCTAGGCACATGATAGCATCACCTTTAACTGGCCCATTGATGGGGGGTCTGTCCATGTGACCTACCTTGCTCTCAAAAATGGCATCTCCTCTAAGAAGATGCACTGAATTGCTAATGCAAGGCCCCAGAGCACACTCTTCCTCCTGCACAGTGATTGTGAATGCACAGAGATGGAGCCTTCATCAGCCTGGTGTCCTGGGACAACGCAGATCAGAGCCCCTACCAATCCATGAGAGATGTGTAGCATGAGAAGAAATAAACCTTTGTTATTTTAAGCAAAAGTGTGATTAATATGGAGTTATAGGTTACCACAGCATAATTTAACCCGTCCTAACTGATAAAAGTGGAATAGGAAGGAAGAGGTTGACCTAGATTCAAACCACTGCATCAAGAAATTATATAGTAGGCAAGTCCCCTGCCTGGTCCTCTAGAGGGCACACCTTGATGGCAAGCCTGGGAGGAAAAAGGTTAAATAATCAATCAGACATTCATCCCCACTCAGACTCCTCAAGCCACAAGTCAAGACTGTGCAGGGGAAGAGGAAGAGAAAACCTCAAATCTGATGTAAGATGGAAGTTGTAAACTCAACTGGACTTAGTTTCAAGGCTAAAAATGATAGAAAACGATGCAATCTGCCAAGATGTTATTAAGGGAAAGCAGCAATTAAAAATAAACAAAACTGCCTCGTGTTTATTTCCCAAGCTGAAATTCTTCAATACGCTGGCTGCCCATACATGTTTGGTAAACAAGGACATGTGTTTATGACTGGTCTTAGAAAGCTGCAGCTGTTCACGTTGCTCTCCTTCACACACACACACACACACACACACACACTCATTCACTCGTATTACTGAAATAATTTCCAAAAGACAATCAATAGTGCCCCCAAGACAATCAGTTCTAATCGGCTCTACCGACTGTGACGTGCTAATCCTATTATGTGGCCTTCCTGCTTCTTTTGGACATAGAGTTGTTTTGCTCTGCACAGAGAGGGTACACCCGCTGGGAAAGAGAGATTAGGATGCCTGAAAATAACGTGTCCAAGAAAGAGCCCAACTATCATTACTGAGAGGATGGGCACTGAACAGCCAAATGGCCCATGAGTGTGACAGGGAGGAGACTTATTAAGATGTCAAGCTTCCCCAACTTCTCCCCACTCCGTATCACCCACCCCATGCCCTCTAAAGAACCATTTTATCTATTTCTAGCCTGGAAGTAAGGAGGGTAGAAGAGCACCTAAGAAGCCAGGGGAAAGTGGGAACTATTTAACCAGAGAGGCAAATACCTCCTGGCTAAGGAGAAGCGTTTTATGCTGTTGTCATAAAAGAGACTCCTGAGCACACAAAGGGACCAAAAGAATGAGGAGGGAAGAGGAAGAGGAGGAAGAGGAAGACAGAGCTTTGGAGAACCTTCACTGTGAGTTATGATTTTGAGTATTCTTTAATATTGTTTACTTGAAGTAAAAACTGAAACTCCTTTCGAATTCCTTTGGCTGGTGGATGTGCATCTGTGAATGGAACTTTAAGCAAAGCCCTGGCTGTGTGAGGCTCTGGGGTTTATTTGGGTGACAGACTCTCCACATCATTCTCCCCCTTGCCCTCTTCCTCTGATACTTCTCCAAAAGGCATTTCACAATTCAGAGCAGATGCCTTCTCTCTGCAAGCCTCTCTGACCTCTCCACTGGGATCGTATGACCCTCCCTGAGGCTCCCTTGATGTCCTATGCTTCCCTCACATCAACTTGTGTTACAACTATTTACCTGTTTATCCAAGTATAGTCTTAGCTCCTTGGAGCCAAGATTTAGTCTTGAATTTCACACCCCCGGCCTGGTACCATGCCTAGCACACAAGTATTCAGTAATTAAGACAATCTAGCATCTCTCAAACTCAAAATTTTACTAAATCAAAAATATGGGAAGAAAATGATTATCTGCTTCCCTTGTCCCATAAAATACAAACTGCGTTTCTTGCCTATGCATCAACATCTGTGTTATTTCTGCAGAAGCTCAACCATTCTGCTGGTCAGTCTTACATGCATTTCACATAAACACTAACTCTGTAGTGGGGAAGGGAATGGAGGGGAAAGATTTTAAAACTATAACAAATATCTTAAAAGGTTACTCCAGAAGATTCCCTGGAGTGTCAAGGTCCCTTGTCGGATGACGAGTCATGGAGTAGCAATGTCAGCTACAGGTCTGTGTGAGCACCTCAAAGGATGGAGTCCTGCCAAGCTGCGGTAAGGGAGCAGACTATGGCTATGACACTACAGGTTTTCTTCTCTGTCTTCCATTCCCCCTAAAGTATGCCAAAGAGCTCAGTAGGCCTTTGGACTTTTCAACTCAAGACTGGAAAGGAGAAAGATACACTTTAGCTTAGAATTGCTCAAGAGTTATACTGGCAGGAAGTTAATATTTAAAGGGAAACGGGCCTTTCAGACTGGACCCAAAAGACTTTTTCTCCCATACTCCTACCTATGCCTAAGACATCTGACCTTTACCTGGCAAGTGACTGGCCAGGGCAGAGACAGTAACCCAGGCTGGACATCGGGGATAGAAATTGGGAGGATTTGGGGAGGGATACAGAATAAAGGGCAGGGGAGGGAAGGGGAAACTGCAGAAAATGCCCAAGGGAACTCTCTCTCTGCCAGCCATGGGATGGGCCACATGGTACATACACCACATAATGCTGGACTAAGACTTCACACCCATGAGCAGCAGCTGCAGAAACATCCAAATAGAGCAGAGGCATTTGTTCCCCATCTCCACTATCCTATGGACTTGATGTGAACTCACAGATGACTTGAACCAGAAGTAGAGACGTGATCAGACATCCTCCAAGAGGCTGGTGGGCTTGATCACTTTGTTATGGACCGTGTCCCCTTTCCCACCCCAAAGCAGAAATACTAGAATTACACAGGGAAAGAGAAAACGCTCTCCCAGCACAGCCTCAAATGTATATTGACCATCTAGAGAGGCTTCTAGATGCCACAATACAGGAGCCAAGGCCTGGAACACAGGAGTTCACAATCCAGGTGTACCTCAAACTGACCAAACAGGAACCAGGGTGAGGAACATGCTCCCCAGTACCCAGCCATGTGGCACTGGCTGTCACTGCTATAGAATTCAGGGGACCGGGTCATTAAAATTTGCCATGCAGCAGATGAAAAAGAAGCAAGCTGTGAACAAGGATCATCTTGTTGGAAATAACAGATACTACCCAAGATGTGCGCAGAAACAAGAATCAAGGGAGAATACCCAGCCCATCCATCTGGAGACTGTCAGTTCTCTTGGGGAAGAGCAATATTTTTATGCTGCATTTTCCTACTCCTCAGAGTAACAAAATCAAACGGGCTCTCTGATTCACAGTGCAGCCAATTTACTGTAACTCATAGGTAAATAAACAACATCTCCCAGTGGCCATTTATCTTGGCAAAAATAATAAAAATCATATAGTCTTTATTATACCTGATTAGATGTAATAATCTGTCAAACTTCCTTGAGATATAAAAAGTAATGTATTTAGGCCGGGCACGGTGACTCACACCCATAATCCCAGCACTTTGGAAGGCCGAGGCGGGCGGACCACCTGAGGTCAGGAGCTTGACACCAGACTGGCTAACGTGGTGAAACTCTGTCTCCACTAAAAATACAAAAATCAGGCAGGTGTAGTGGTGGGCACCTGTAATCCCAGCTACTCAGGAGCCTGGGACAAAAGAATCACTTGAACCTGGAAGGCGGACGCTTCAGTGAGCCAAGATCACGCCATTGCACTCCAGCCTGGACAACAAGAGCGAGACTCCATCTCAAAAAATAAAAATAAAAGATAAAAAATAATGTATTTGTTCAGTTAGCCCTCCCTTCTCTTGGCTCTGGAAAAGTCAAAACGTCACAAACAAGAGGAGCCCTGTGTCCCAGATCCTAGGAGAGTACCTGGCACATGTATTTCTCAAATGAACGTAAGCTCCATAAGGGCAGGGAATGTTGTCTGTTTTGTTCAGAGCTGTGTCCCAGATCCTAGGAGAGTACCTGGCACATGTATTTCTCAAATGAACAACAATCTTACCTTCATCCACCTGGACTACATCTCACATTTAAAAATAATTGTAAAAGGAGCAACTGTATCTCTAGGCCAGCATTTCTCAGCCTTGACCCTAGTGACAATTTATTTTGGGTTGGAGGGAGGTTGCCCTGTTCATTGTAGGCTGTTTAGCAGCACCCATGGTTTCTACTCACTGGATGCCAGTCGCACACTCTCCAACCAGTATGGCACCAAAAATGTCTCCAGACAGGGCCAAAAGTCTTCTAGGGGCAAAATCTCCTGGCTAGGAATCACTGCCCTAGGCCTGCAGAGAGGTCCCAAAGAGCTGATACAGACTGAGAGAACGGTTGTGTTTTCTGTCTCATTCATGATGTTGAGACAGCACCCGGGGAAACCCTTCTCCCTGCCTGCTCTCTGAGGTGAGTGCACCAGACACGCCTGCGGTGGGAGGAAAACCTGGGTAATGAAAATCAAGTAGATGTCTTGAACACAAATGAAGACTGAGATGCGGGCCCAAGCCTTGTCTGTATTCGACAGGAAAAACCACTTTACCACTGTGGTGGGAATGGACTTGGGTTTTAATGATCTCCTCTCACCCTCATCCACCACAAGGGCATTGAAACATCTATACATTGCACCAGGAGCAGGGCATCCGTCAGCAGCAATTTCACTTAAAATCCAGCTTGGAGCGTCTGCTCCTGCTCCTAATTAGGAACAAGGCTGGGATTCATTAATATCCCCACAACCAGTTCAAAGGGCTCTTCAGAGAATAGGCCCTGCAAAGCATTCCCAAGGCCAGGCACAAGCATGAGGAAGGGCAGCAGCTTCTGCTCCCCAGCTCTGGGTGAGCTGTGGGCTCTCACACCTGTTTCCCTAACAAAACTCAAGTGGGATCAGAAAAACATTCCTCCCAATCGGGACTCTGATGATCATGCATCACCTTACCTGTGCTGATTTAGTACTTGCACATAACCTGGTATGCCATGTTTCCATCAAATTCTTCTTCTTTACCAAAATTCACTGATACCCACGGCTGGAAAGGTTGCAATAAAACACACATTCTACAGTTCCAGGGGTAGAATCAGTACCACGTGATAACATACATCAACGCCCTTTAAAATACACGCACCGGCACACCGAGCATTGCTACTTCTGGAAATATACCAAAAGGAAATCATTGTAAATGTAGAAAGACTCATATAACCAAAAACATTCATCACACAATTATTCAGAATAAGGAAAAAATAGAAACAATCAATTGCCTACCATCAGATACCTTAGTTTAGTATATTGTAGCATCTACACTCACTGGACTCAAAAACACCATTAAAATGTCATTTACAAAGAATAGCACCATACTAAAATGTTTATGTTGTGTTGTTACATGAAAAAAGACAGCATCAAATCATATAAGCAGCATGATATTAACCATGAAAATAAAAACTTAAGTATTCAAAAGTCTACTTGAGGCAAATAGACCCTTCCTAAAAAGTGTTCAAGGTGAGTGCATTTTGGAGGGAAGTAATTTCACTTTTCTGTATCTTTTAACTTCTTTTTAAAAAATTATCTATTTCTTGAAATTGGGAAAAGAACACTGTAAAGTCAAAAGAATAATGGAAGACCCACCATTAAAGCATAAATATATCCCCTCTATATTCTTTCTATACTAGGGTATCTTTATCCCTAGCACTTAAAACCAACCATTGTATCTTTAACTGTGTTGCTTTTCTCCCTCAACTGGAACATAATTTTCATAAGGGTAGGCAAATGTCTGACACGTAGTTGACACATTTTTGTTGAATTGGATGTATGAGCTAGATTATAGGATTTCTCTTTTTAATTTCTCAATCAGTAAAACAAAAGATGTTGCTCCCAGTGAACCTTCACATATGAATGAAAGAGTAATTGCCACAACCACTTTGGAAAACTAGTTAACTGCATCTCTTTAAGTTAAACATTCGCCTATCTTAATGGTGACCAGTGGATTCCCACACCTAGGTGTGTACCTGAGAAAAATGTGTACATGGGTTCACCAAAAGACATGCTTCAGAGAGCACTATTATGTAATAAGCAAAAACTGGAAACTGCCCTTCAACAATATATTGTTATATAACAATGTAACAAATATATTTCAACAGAATAAATTGTGGAATATTTATATGGCAATAAAAATTTAAAAAAACAAAAACAAAAAAAAGTATAACAAATTTAATGTTGGAAAAAAAAGAAGCTAGACATTTAAAAGTACATACTTATTCCATTTATACAAGTAAGAAAATGGTCAAAACACATCTATGGTGTTAAAAGTCAGTGACTGCTAGGGGCATGAAACGGTCTTCGAAGATGCTGGTAATATTCTGTCTCCTGATCTGGTTGTTTGGGTGTGTTCACTTTGAGAAACTGCATCAAGTGGGACATTTATAATGTGCACCTTTCGATCTCGGTACACTGTGCTCCAATAAAACACACTCCCTACCAATCCAGGGCTGCTAAGGGCAGGGTGTGTTCTCCATAATTCTCTCTCCATTCACTACAGCCCTCGACCAACAGCCCTGACAAGGCTAAATTCACCACACCTCGGCATGTATGCACACACAAGTTCTGTCTTATCTGAACTCTCCACCTTGATTGTACAGGCCAGCACCTTCAGGTTGGCCTGTGGGCAGTGTCTGCACTCATAAAATTAGGTAAAATGACAGAGGTTGCCCATGTATGCCAGGAAGAGCTGAGGCAAGCTGAAGTGACCTGAACACCAGAAAGATTCAGAGACAGGGCCCTGGATCACAAGAAGGACAACGCCTCTGGAAGCCCCGCTTGCCAGAACGGCTCTGGGCCATTTGCAGAGCAGGCCCTTTTCTTTGCAGAAAAATTCGCAACAGGTTTCCCTGACTTCCAAGCACCTCTTTCTCTTCCCTTTGTCGCAAATAGAAAGGCTGCAGCCTGACCAGGGGACAGGAATCATGTTTGTTTCCCCTCTGCTACATCCTAAGTGCACAGCACAGCGCCTGGTACATGGTAGCCTGGTCAATAAGTATCTTTGGTATGAATGCATGAATAAACAAAACCTACTGAATCAGTGCACCAGGATCTGGTTTCTAAAAAGGCAAATATCTAGGACCTGGATGGCCATGGAAAGAAACAAAATATTCCAAAAAACACATGAAAAGGTCTTTCTGATATAGGAATTTTTAAACCAACAATTCTGGCATGTAAAAATCTCACAATTTCTCTAAAAGTAAATACAGTATTATTTTATCTTTGCTATGGATAGCATTTGACTGTCTTATTCATTGGAAGTGATGCAGGCCTCATTCCAGGTGGCTGGACAAAGGCTCCAGACCAGGTCCAGAGTCATGACAAGGCTGGCTGACTCAGATGGGAAGTGAGGCCTTGGCCAGATGAAAGTGCTGATACCAGCCAACCATGTCCACAGAAGTCACAGGGAATCATCATGACCAATAAGCATGAAAAGATCCAGAAATTCCCCATATTCCCCTAACAGTGGAACAATGGAAAGGCCCCCAAATAGTCACATAAGTCTGTCCAACAGATTTAACTATTTTCTTCCTCTTGGCAATATTTTTTTTTTATCAATTTTAGGTGCCATGAATTTACCATTAATTAAAGGAAATTCAAGAAGCTGGGGTAAAGAACATTTGAGAGTTTGTTCAGTAGGAGTAGAATGACTTCAGAATGAGGAATACTGCCAAGTCTGGTTGACGCTCATAAATTTTCTAAACTTTGATGAGTCCTTTTTTTTGGGGGCGGGGGGGCAGGGGAGTGGATGCCTTCTGATCTTTCAAAAAATAAAAAAACTGGCCAACCAAGAAAAGAATTGACTACACCAAAAAAAGAGTATCAGGTAATGTCACCATCCAGCCCCTGTGTCTCAGACTCCCTCTGTGATTCCGGCTATCAGTATCTGCATCTCAGTGCCCAAGAGTAAACATTCTTTATTACATCCACCATTCCTTGTTTGTTACATACCCTTAACACCACTTCAGTTTCAATACTATTTTCACTATAAACTAAAACCAATGTCAGAGTCAATTTCCTTCATTTCATCTGCCCAGAAAACACATCAGTTGTGTTAGAGAAGATATAAAGTCAGGCCAGAGTTAGCTAGAATCAGGCCTTTTGGAGACAAATATGCTGAGATGATCCCCTGGAATTCTGTCATGTAGAAGGTCCTACATCAATTCCACTGTGCTCATGTTTGAAAGCATCCCTGGGCCCTGGCAGCCAATCAAGACCCAAATGTTACTCCATTCCAGGAAAACCTCATGACAATAGTTGTTGCTAAGGCCTATGTAGAGTCACATATTGGAAAACAAGACCATTTTTTCTGATGTGAATGGTAGCCCTGTTGGCATAAGGGGAAAATACTGCACTCATATTAATCTATTGCAAGTCTTCAAAATAAAATGCTCATTTTGTCTAAAATGTTATTATTCATTGCGGCTAAATGGTGTTGGCTATTTGGGATGAATAACAATTCTCTAGGATTTTCCTAAAAATACAGTCTGAGAACTATCTATATCAGAATCACCTGGACTAGGCGGAGACCAGTGGCTCATGCCTGTAACCCCAGCACTTTGAGAAGCCAAGGCGGGCAGATCACTTGAGGTCAGGAGTTTGAGACCAGCCTGGCCAATGCGGCAAAACCCTGTCTCTACTAAAAATACAAAAATTAGCTGGGCATGGTGGTGCATGACTGTAGTCCCAGTTACTTGGGAGTCTGAGGCAGGAGAATCATTTGTACCCAGGCAGCAGAGGTTGCAGTGAGCTGAGATTGCGCCACTGCACTCCAGCCTGGGCGACAGAGCGAGACTCTGTCTCAAAAAAAAAAAGAATCACCTGGACTGCTTATTTAAAATGCAGGTTCCTGGGTGCCACCTTTGACCTGCTAAAGACTATGCTCTGGACTAGGAGGATGAAATCTGCATTTTAAATATACCCTGACAGTGATTTCTCAAGACTGTAAAGATGTTAGTCTGAGAATGTCACTCTAACAGACCGCTCTGGGCATCTTTTCTCTTTGCCTTGGCCAGGCCTCTCAGATTTGAGTTAGAGTGTGACTCCATCTGCATGACAGGACAGAACAAGTACAGCTGAAATAGAAAGTGGAGGCCTCTGCTCTCTGCATGTTTGTTTTCTCCATGTTTTATTTGTGCAAAGATTGCCTGGAACACCTGCAGTAACTTCTGCTTCCCTGCTCCAATCGCAGGCGCCGATGGACTTTACATAAATGCCTACCCACCCACCACATAATTCTGCTAGGGAATGTTGACGGTGCCCTCTGAAGTGTGGTGTGTCCCAGATCACACAGGAAGGGTTTGGGAAGCATTACAAATCCTTGTATAATATGTCCTCCCTTCCTCCCTTTCCCCAGAGAAAAGTGTGTTTTTAAGGATCAAGTGAGAGGGTATACTTTCATAAAATCATGAGAAAAACTACCCAATCAAGTTAACTTGGATCTTAGCAATACCCTTCTAAAGGAACCTCCAATAATTCACATCACCAGTCTGTGAATGCATCTTTCATCTTCCCCAAAAAGAAACCATTACCCTTATGTCTGTCATAGGAACGCTAGGCGGACTCAGACCCAAAGGCAAGAAGGTGCACATGCTATCCACACACTCCCCATATGGTGCTGAAGTAACCGCATGCGTGTCCATCTCTGCCGCTACGCTGATCCGTCAGTGGGGATGTCTTGCTTTTCATCTTTAACCTCAAAGCGACAGTGGAGGGGAGGAGGGGAAGGAGAAGCCCCATGTCTCATTTTTAAAATATAAACTCCATAGATCACCACTCTGTCCCAGAAGCACTATGGTCCTCTTACTTCTAAACAGCAGTGGGAACTGTAGGAGCTCTAAAGCCCAGGACACTTGACCACACAGGGAAGGAGAAACTTCCAGACTACGGACACCAGAGGAGTAGGAAGGATTAAGTGAGGGACCAGGGTGATGGATGTTTATGCAATAGAGATGGCTGCAGAAGATGGCAGTGTGAGGCACAAAGAGGGGAGGAAAAGAACAGGCCATTCTTCCAAGTACTTGGGCCATCTGTGAGCCTCACTTTTTGCAGTTGACTCATTCCCCTGCCCCCAAATGTGTGTTAAGTTGAAAACATGTGAAGTGTGCTTTAAAATACACTAGGAGAAAGCTTGCTACTTAAGGGAACCCTAGGGCCAAGGCATCTGATGAAAACACATCAAAGTCTTTCCCACCTCAAGGCCTTTGGACCCCCTCTTCCCATGGCCTCTCCTCGCCTGGTTCACTGCCATCCTCCTGCAGGGCTCAGCTTCAATGTCCTTCCCAGGGAAGCAGTCCCCAGCCAAAAAGGTTAATGGGTTCCTCTTCCCCTTTCCCATGACATATTCTGAGAGCATCGGTGCCTTGTAGCGCTTTTCTCAAAGGAACCTAAATGATTATTTTGTGATTATTTGTCTACCACACTAGACCATAAACACCAGGAAGGTATAAACGTGTCTATCTTCTTCACCCAGCACCTAGCAGAGGCCTGGCACATAGCTGGCAGTGGAAGAATATTTGTGTGACAACAAATTACCCTACCTGCATTAACTGTTATCGCTGGGTTTCTCCTAAGCCACAACCAACCTGCTTGGGCTGTAGTGAATGACAGACCTTCTGATGACCTGTAATGATCTGGAATGCAAGAACTGGGTCTTTGGAGAGAAGGATCAAAGGTCTGGCTAATCCTACTAGTATTCTCCTTTGGTTGTAACGCCAAATCTGGAGCTTGGGGACAGCCTGAGTGCCAAGAAGCATGTGCTAGACCCTGCAAGAACTTCCCCAAGTATAGTGATGCCAATGTGATGCAAAATCAAGACCAAATTATGGGCACCAGATGTACAGAGGGTGCTGAGAACGCCACACTAATACACAGGCTGGTTGGATCATTTGTCTCAAAATGGATTCCATCCCCTGGTGCCCATAAAGCCTGCCTGGGACCACTCTGGCAGGACAAGATGAGGTTTCTACCTCTCGAGACGAGCTGGAGGCAACTGGCTCAGAGCTTAATATTGAAGTGACACCAAGTAGTGCTTGGTTGCATAACAGAGCTCCTAGGGGCACCCTTCGCGTAACTGGGATTTCAGGCACAGTTGCGCACAAACCCCCTCCCAGATACTTCATGATGTGAGTTGCCAGTTTCGGGGAGGAGGTCCAGCAAGAATGTGAAATATGATAGCAAGATCTTCTGTGCCAGGAGCTACAACTGGAAAATAACAAAGAATGGGCCATATGGAACTTCACACAGCCTTCCAGACTGGCAAGAAATGGAGTGAAGACAGGCTCAGGATCATGGAACTAACTCCCCCAACATGTTTCTAAGAGACAGAAAGCAGTATCTAGAGCTGAGTGCCAACAACTCACACTCACAAGCCAGACAAGAAGTAAGCTCCCTTAAATTAAACGATTATAGATCATTATGAATTAAAATAGATACACCAGCCACTCAAAGATCACAAGCACCTACTTTGTGCCACGTGCTTACCCAGTCCTCCACCAGAGCCTCACAATGCAAGTATCACCATTCCAGTTTTACAGAAGAGGAAACTGATGCTCTAGCCAAAGACCTAAGCTTGATCTCAGGTTAAGAGTGGGCACTTACACCACAATATGACTCAGCCTCAAAGAGCTTTTCACGGAATCAGAGATTGTGCTGGAATTGCGAGGGAGGTTGCATTTCCCTGCTGGGTTCCCTCTGCCTCTCAACCGCACTGCATTTGTTAGTATCCATCATCATTGTCAATTACTAATAGAGTGAGACATACACATTCAAAGCTAGTATGACTCACTCTGCCATGACAGCCCTCTGCAGTGAACCCCTCCACTTGCCAGAGGTGTGGAAAGTTCTGGCCTGGGACAGTGCACTCAGCCATTCATTTATTCCAACACTCAGTGAGCAGCTTTCTGAGTGGGGCTCTGTGGTAAAGGTGTGAGGACACCAAGCTATATACAATGGTGTATCTTAAAAGGCATTACAAAGGGGTGAGGTCCTGACTTAGAGATAGGAGTTAGACTAAAAAACACTTTTTCAATATGTGTGACCCTGAGAATTTCCACCTCTGAAAGACTATAAACAAATGTGCCTAGTATGCTCGTAAAAGCTTTCCTTCCTCAGGTTCATCCAAGAGGTTTGCTCAGGAGGCAATTCAGGTCAACAAAATGCTTACTGGCCACCTGCTGTGTATGAGGCATGACAAGACTTAGGTTCTCCAGGAGGCATCCAACTAATAAATAAGCTAAAATGTAGATATATACAACTATAAATCGAGGAATATGGCATAACAGCGCTATAGGAGTTGTTGACATTAATAAAAAGAATAGCCTCCATTTGCTGAGTATATATGACTCCAGGCATTGTGCTAAGAGCTTCACCTGCATTAACCAATTTACTCTTCATGCTAAACCCATAAGCTTGGTCAACACAGTGGACATCTGTTGACGTCTGCCCAACAGGCATCCATTTCCCCTTGAGAAATTACCCTTCTACTATCCATCAACAGTGGGATCCAATGAAACCACCTCCGCCACTCTAGCCCTAGGCCCCAGCCCTGGGCATATAATCCAGTCTTGGACAATCAGCATACTCTACCAACTTAGCCAAAGTGATTGACAGAGGAATAGGTGCCTAACACTGGGAAATCTGACAAGTCTCAGTTCTGGGACTACTGTTGGCACTATTGAGAACATGAAAACTATGATGATGCAGATTTGCAGTTGCCATGAGCCACTACATGGAACCAAACAGCCTGAGCACAAAACCAACATAACAGCAGGGAGACAGAATAAGACACACACAAACCCCTAGTCCTATGATGTAACTTGAGCCCCTGGATCCAGCCTTAAATAAACCACAGCTTATTAGAATTTTTAGTTATACAAGTGAATATGTTTTCTCTTCCATTTAAGCCAGCTTGGACCACATTTCAACCACTTGCAATCTAGAGTTTCACCAAAGGAATATTATCATCACTTCTTAACAAATGAGGAGTCAGAGGCTCAGAGATGATAAATAATCTGAGATTGTTTTAAGTTAAATGAACTGTGTAAGTTTTTTATAGGGGGAGGGCACAATGAGAGTGTGCATGTAGACCAGAAACCTGCAAGAGTGCCAGCCTGCTCAGTTGCTTGGAGCATATCTTTTCTCTCCATCCACCAATGCAGGGTGGAGAGAGGCAAGTAGCCTTGCTGTGGCCCCTTCCCTTCGTGGTGAGTTTATTTCTTGTTTACCTCTACACAGACAGTGTAGCCCTTTGGAATTCCAGCTTTATCCAGAGGTCTATTAAACTCTTCACACCAGGCACTGTCTTACTCCTTGACAGTTCATTAAAATGGTGCATCTCACCATTGGTGGCATCTCACACTGAATGAAACATGATGGACAAATACTTGTAACCTTAAGTGAATTACATAATCTCTTAGAGGAAATTTATTTTGTTTGTAACTATCTCACCTGGAGAGATAAGACCAAGTGTAAGTCTGGGTCTTCTGAATTTTCCAAGGAACACAGGCAGTCACCTCACCACAGAAAGGTAAAATGAGTCATCCTGAATGTTCTTGTGTTTAGATATTTTGTGTGGTTTGAAACACATTATATTGAGTCAATCAATAAGAAATTATGACACATTATTTAATTACTAACATTATTTTGTCTCCTCAAGTAACAAAGTGATTGAGTGAATGATGAGGTCCCACTCCTCTAGGCAAGTACTATGGGTTCATTATCCATTTGGAGCCACGTCTTAGTTTTGAAATTGGCCTCATCAGAATATGGGAGAGCACTTATCCTCCCAGTGATACAGTCCTGCTGAAGTATCATGGAGAGGCCTGGGAAGGCCAACTGGGGCAAGGAGTTCTGCCATCTAAAAAGACTTAGCTTTTCTCTGGCAAGGGCACACTGAAGGTAAGGACAGAGAAGACATCAAGACTCTTAGGCCTATCAACTTTTAAACTGTCCCTTTATAATGATCCCTGTGAAATAATTATTTCTATCAATGGTCAGCTAGTACAGGGGATTTAAGATAGTGGGTTCATTAAAGACAGTCAGGATCACAAACTCATTTAAGTCTCCTTGAACCTGTTTAATCAAAATGATTTTCTGCTACTCTCGATTACGGGCTGAGTTTCCGTGGTGACAGATTAATGACTGATCCACTAAGCCATACCACCTCTTCTGTCACCAGCCCCACTGACTGAGCCGGCCACTGTTTTATCAATAGGCTCCACTTGTCCTTGAAATTCATTATAGCTGATATATTAAGATCAAATGAGCAGATCAGATGCTTGCTGCCACCCCAGCTCTGCTACAAAGACCACCAAATCCCACAGAGCATGTGCCAGAAGGAAAAAGAACAGAAGTTGGTCCTTGTGCTCTTCTTAGAATTACACACTCAGGTCACTCCCCAGTAAGATAAATGCCAGCCAAGGCAACACTTCTGATTCTTCAGGCCCGCTAAAGGTAATTATCCTAAAGTTAAATGTCAGGGTTTCATGTGTGCAAAAGAAAGAAAATGTCATGTTTGGTGTAAGCAACAATATTATTTTAATCAAATCAGCAGCTCATTATTAGGAGAAGATAAGCTCTGACATGACCCCAACAGTACATTGTGTCCACCTGACTTCCCATCCCACTTGGTCTTAACCTAAGGTTATTCATGGATTGCCCTCATTCATAAAGCACGAAAAACTTGTAATGTGCTATCAGTGGAGGCTTGCACCCCAAATCCACTCAACTTCTGATTGGCTGTGGTACAGAGAGAGCCTAGAGTCAGATGGCATGGTTCCAGCCCCAGCTCCTCCACATCTCAGCTCTAATTTTGATCAAGAGACTTAACCTCCCAGAAAATAGGAGATGATAATAAAAGTACTTCTCTCATAGGACTGTTATGAATATTAAGTGAGATAATATATGGAAAGTACCTTAAACAGTGTCTGGCACACTCGGTCCTCCATAAATGTTAGCTATTACCTATTTCTGCAACGTTTTAATCTTTCCGTTACAACCAGACTCTATTATGTTTCTAGAAAAAAAAAAATTTTTTTTAAAGAAAACAGAATAAGAAGTCTATGACAGCATACCATACATTGAAGAATTTCCTCTAGCAGGCAAGAGGTTACATGAAAGAAGACATTACACGTATTTATCTTGTTCACTCCTATAACCCAATGCCTAGCCAATGGTAGATAAATATTTGTTGGAATGCATGAATGTACAAATGAACAGAGGAAAATTTCCTTACAGTAATGGTCATGGAAAGCCAAAGCCAAATCAGATTCAGAAAAATTAGGAGAATGGTTGTGGCATCTTGATTCCTCAACCTCAACCTGTGAAGGAGTTAAATGCATGTCGGCTAAAGATGGAAAATTATTGAACAACTTAATACAAACACCTGCTTCTTCATCGCCTCCTTAACATTGTGTACAAAAGTCCGGGCCTCCGCCTGGCCAAAACTTCCCAACAGCTCGTGTTTATAAAAGAAGAATGACGAAACTAACAGACCACAGATACGTTTAGGGGCAATCATCTGAATGTTGTTCTATTTGTCCTGGATCCGTAACTCCAGGGAATAAACCATGGAGTTGTTCTGAATACTTTACTTCTAAAAATAAGGGGATAATAAGTATTTATATATCTAGAGCAACAGGACAGTTTTCAAGATAAGTAGAGGTTGCCAGATCACCTCTGGCAATGTCACAGCACACCCAACTGTCAAGGGAGATGGAACACACACCCCACTGTCATATTCATTTCAAAGTTGACCCTGTAACAACAACCAAGGGTTACAATCAACTCTCTAACAACGGCTCTTAGTTTTCCATTTCCAAGGTTCAAAAATCACATCTGAATCTCTCTCCCCCAAGTCCAAAAAACAGACAAGTCAGGAGGAAGGCAACAAGTTCTCTTTCACAATGAGTTCCAAAAATTGACAGGCATCATAACAATAATTGTGGGATACAGCCTTTCAAAGTTATCAGTAGCTTCAACAAAACAACCAAAGAAATAGCAAAGAAGCTGGGGCTTTGTCGACCTCAAGCAAGGCTTGGCTCAATGAAAATGATTAGGCTAGCTGAGCAACTGCAAGACTAGCTCAGGCTTTATCAATTGTCCACTGAATAGTAGGTTTCTATAGAAAGCAAATTCTTACCCCATGTTCCCAGGCTCAGGCTTTGTGATTATTCCAGGGACTTGCCCTAAAAGTGTGTCTGGTCTGAGTTCTACAACACTTTAAAGAAGTTAATGACATTAAACTATGTCTGAGCCACTGTTAGTGTCAGGTGACTCCATACAGCATTTTAAATGGGTGATTATTGAAGATGTTTGGGATATTTTTTGAACATTTTTAGATGTTTTAATGGCATGCTGGATTAAATTATCATTTTTTAAATATATGCTGCTAAAAATATTAGTGTAATGTCTAAAACTGCTCCAAAAACAAACAAAAAAAAAATAGTGTACTGGGACATAAAAGCTTTTCTTTTTGTTATGTCTTGGACATTTTTACACTATCTAAAGGTAATATTTCCTAAACATCATAATAATAACCTAGTATGTTTGCTTAAAATATGGATTCCCTGCACTCACCCCAGAAAGGTAAAGTCAGATTCTCCAGGGGAGGACCGTGGATGCTATAATTTAACAAGCACTTCAGGTGAGCTTCATCCTCAGTCAGGTTTGGAAACACACTGATTCAAAGATCTAAAAATATCACCACCATCCATAAGAAAGATGGGAAATGAAGAGAAGCCCAATTTTTAAAAAATTAAAGCTAAGCAGGAATTCAGAATATCATGCTTATGATACGCTGAGACTAGAAAATCTTGAACAGGCATGAAAGCATGGTAAACCTTTCCATAATCCAAAGATCCAACAAGCACAAGTGTTTTCAACCCAATCCAGCTGCCAGGAGCACCAAGGCATCTACAGAGGTGGCCCTGCACTTCTAATCCTGGCTCAATTCTTCCACCTCTAGCAAAGTCAAGCAACTGCCCTGCTCCTCAACTCTATCTAAAACATAATCATAGAAAAGTAAAAGCAAAACAAAACAAAAAGCAAAATTATCTCTGCCCCAGGTGAATTCTTCATGGTTTGGGCATCTTTTTCACCCACAGGCAAAGGTAATCAATGCAGGATTCTCAGATTTGAGCAGTTAAAGGAGTAGGTCAGGAACAGGGCAATGAATGGGAGGAATCTCACTGGTGTAGGGGAGGAAAGTGGGGGGCATATCTACTGCAAAAGTAAGACCCTAACAGTTATTATGTATCAATTAAAAATTTTAATGAAATTACGATTTTGATTAAAAGCCCCAAAAAACTGTGGCTATTCATTGAAAGTGTTTGAAATCCCCTTCCAACAGAAACAGTCCAATATCAACTAGAAAGAGGAAGAGGAGGAACAGAGAGGAGAGTGATTAGCCCCCATACGAAGCTATGAGTGCATCTCCTCTGGATAGGGATCTGGAGAGGGTGCTCTTTAGAAAGTGTGTGGAAACATCTGCAATTCATTCCATTTCTCAAATCCCCCATCACTGCAAGGCCTGCAGATACTGACAGCAGAGCTTAGAGGAGTCCAGTGGAGGAAGTTGACCCCCATACATATTCCACCTCAAAGAGTCTGTAAACCATGCCCCATGACATTAACAAGGAGGTCTGTGGTATAGGTCAAATTATCATTTTTTAAAAACACATGCTGCTAAAAATATTAATTTAACACCAAAACTGATCAGAAACAAAAAGAAACAGTGCATTTGAACATTAAAGCTTTTTTCCTCTTTTACTGTTAAGCCTTGGGCACTTTTACAATATTTAAGGCTTCTCAGAAACAGGAATTCCTAATGTTAAGTACCATAAAATATGGTACTTCCAAGTCACCTAGAAGGGGAAGGCCCTGGCCAGCTGGGGCAGTCCTTGAAGAAGCTGGCAGAGGCGCCCACAGAACGGAGGAGATGCCATCTACTGGAAAGACTGCACCAGATGCCTCTTGCCGCACATCCCTGGGGCACACCTGGGGAGTGGCAGCCAGCCTTGGGGCAGAAACAGGCCGCAAGTGTGCTTCTGGGTGTCCGAGAGTAACTTTCTCCACTCCCAGGGCTCCCTTGAAAGAGCAATGCGCTGCCACCCAGGGTCCCTTTCAGGGCAGGGGACCAACTGCACAGGCTAGCTGTTCCTGTTTCAAGACTCCGAGGGTCAAACCACTCCACCTTCCCTGTATTTTATCAAGCCCATTGCCATGACCGCCCCCCCACACACACACACATACATACAGACATGCAACCCCTGACTCCCCCATAAATAGCTGGGACCACTCCCAGACCCAACCTCTCCAGCAGGGATTCTCCTGGCACACCCTAGAGATGGTCCACGCCACCGCTGCCCTGGGGAGGTCTTCTCGGAAGCTAGGCAGAGTCTATCATCACGGTTAGAAGTCGGAAGCTCAGAGAACCTCTTTCTCCACAGCTGCTGGTGATCTGTGCAGTATTTTAGTGCAGTCACTTCCCGCAGCCCTACAAATGCACACACCTGGCCCACAGGTAACAGGTAAGCGCATGGAGCCTTCGAAGTTCTCTTTAAAGTTCCTTTCAGGCAAGACCGTGCCCAGGAAGCAGGGACCAACCAGCCCCCACGGGAGATGCCCACCTGCCCCCCTACACACACACACACCAACCCCGTTTCAGGGGTCCCCTCCGAGAGGCTCCGCGCCCCCCAGGGCCGGGTGGCGCAGGTACTCACGTCTCGAAAGCGGTTCCAGTACTTGTCCCGGTCGTACTGGGAGACGGTGCTCAGCCACTGGTCATTGTCTAGGAAATTGCCGTGGTTGGGGCCCGCGCCTCCGGCGAGCGCGTCCAGGTGCCGGCTCTCGACTTGGAGGAAGC
>NW_012109585.1:593377-611379 GCF_000951045.1 Mandrillus leucophaeus
CCTGGCGGCCGCGCGCTGCCTGCGCTGACAGCCCGGCCGCCTCAGCCCGGAACGTGGTCATTCACATCCTAATGCAGGGCTGAAATCAGCTTTCAGGCCCAGGCTGGTGCGAGACAGAAAAGGGGACTGAGGATATGAGGATATGAGGCCAAGACGCAGGCCCGCATGGAAGCATTCTCAAAAGGAAGGCCATCGGGTTATCTAGATCAAAATCACCTGGGTGGAGAGAGAAGCGAGCGTCTTAAAAATGAAGATTCCTGCCCCGCTGGCCCCACTTGCTGAGTCAGCATGCCTTAGGAAAGCCTCCAAGTCTGCACTTTTAATGAGCTCCCCAGGCGTTTTTTATGCACAGCAAAGTTTGAGAACCACTGTCCTGCCATTCCCTGGATAAGTGAATATCTGCACTGCCCATCCCAAGTCATGCACCCACCTGCATCTCTGCACTCCCGTGCCCTATGCCATGCTTACCACCGTCCTGCCCCTTGAGAACCGGCCCCAGCACTAATATGTCGGGTTCCCCTAGGCGGGAGGGAGGGGAGAGAGGAAAAACAGATCAGGCTACAGGGACAGAACACTGAGAAGTGGGAAGCTGGTCCTGCCCCATCCCCCAACCCCTTTCCAAATACCCAGCAATGTTTGGTGAAATAGGACTGGAAGGGACTTAATGCCTTCCCCTGCCTGTATACAGGTGACACTGGCCTGTCACCTTTCTCTGTACGACTACACCCCATTCCCCAGACACCTGAGCGCTCTTTCAAAACAAGTCTGACCATCCCATCACCCTTCTCCCCTCAACACAAAATTCTTCACAATGCTTTCCTGATAAAGACCAATATCCTGGCCTGAGCCCCCAGGCCCTGCACGTCTGGACCCTCCCTCTCACCCCACTCTCTCCTCCTTCTCAGACCTTCTGGACGGGCTGGCCCTGACCCCAGTGGAAATGGCCTCCCTCCACTCCTGGGTATTCACTTCTGCCTGGGCTTCTGTCCACACCCAGTCCCAGCACAAGTCTCATTAATTCTGCTCTCTGCTTATTCATCCTCACTTCTTCAGAGAGACTCTTGCTACGCCTGTGGACCAGGCCAGCACCCACAGTGACGCTGTCTTTGAGAACACAGTGCTTCTCTGGCTGTAAGCTCAATTGATATCACTTACTCTGTCTGCCTCCCCACCTGGCTAGAGCTCCTGAGGGCAGAGGCTATGTTTGTCTTGTTCACCACTTCTCCCAGTGCCCAGAGTACAAGCTCTTGACACACTGTTAATGCTCAGAAAATATTTGACAAATGAATGAATGATTTAATGAATGAATGCCACCCAACCATGTCTGGAACAACAACACGTCGCAGCCAGCATGCCAACAATAGTGTATGGTGTGATCAATAATAAGTTGTGCTACAAATAATTTGGTTACATGTAATAGTCGAATGTGTGGAAGTCAGCAGATCTGTGGTTTTCCCAACATTACTCTGACTGATTTGCATTCCTAGAAACTTTCTCAAAAAGGAGAAAAAGGAGTGGAGTCACAGCTACTATGTTGAGGACTGCACATCATCCACGGTTTATTTTATCATGGAATGCTGTGGGTGGGTGCATCAGAGTGGGAGAGAGGTTTAGAAATGATGAAGAGACTGTTTCTTATGTTCGTAGAAACCCAAGTAAGCAGCACTTCCCCATTTATCTGCCCAGTGTGATAGCAAAATCTCTCCAAGGAGTTGTCCCTAAATGTCACTTTTGCCTCCTCACCTCCAACTCATTCTTCAACCCACTCCAATCTGCCTTTCATCCTCACTAACTGAAATGACTTGTCACCATCAGCAGCCTCCTCCAAGTCACCAGACCCAGTGGGTACCCTCAATCCTCGCCGGTGTGGCCTCTGAGCAGTCTCTTTTGGCTCCCGTGGCTCTAACCCTCCGGGCTTTCCTGCTTCCTCCCCCGTCATTCCTGCTGATATTCCAGGGTTTCTTGGGGCTCAGACCTATCCCTCTTCTCTTTCCCCCAAAACCCTTTCCCCAGGTCCCAAGTCCATTCGTATGCTGAGATCCAGGTACGCTTCCAGCCCGGAAATTCCAATGACTTCCAACTGCACCTCCAGCTTCATACTTTACATCTCCTCAATGCCCCATGGGCACGTCAGACCTGTGACCAGGCCAAAACAGAAGTCTGGATGTCCTCCATGCATCTGTGTTTTCCGTTCATCCCTGTTACAGTGAATGTATCCTCATCCACATGGCTGCTAAAGTCAGAACCCCGCAAGCCATCTCCAGTTCATCCATCTCCTCACCCCTCACCTCCCATCCATCAGCAAGGGGGGTCCATTCCACTTTCGAACATCCCCTGGAGCCACCCACTTCACCCAACTTCCACAGACACTCCCAAGTCCACAAGACCATCACTTCTCACCCGGAGAACTGTGGTGCTTCTTGGCTGGTTTCCTTGATTCTTTCCTTTCCCTTGCAACCCATCATCCACTCAGGTCAGAGCAATCTTTTTAAGAGAGCCTTCTCTTTTTAAAATTTTTGTGCGTACATAGTAGGTGTTTGTATTTATGGGGTATGGGGTACAGGAGATGTTTGATACAGGCATGCAATGCATAACAATCACAGCACGTAGAATTGGGTATCCATCCCCTCAAGCATTTATCCTTTGTGTTACAAGCCATCCGATTACATTCTGTTAGTTATTTTTAAATGTACAATTAACTTATTGACTATAGTCACCCTGTTGTGCTATCACATACTATGTCTTATTCATTCTTTCTATTTTTTTGGACCCATTAACCATCCCTGCCTTCCCCGCAACCCTCCACTACCCTTCCCAGCTTCTGGTAACCATCCTTCTACTCTCTATGTCCATAAGTTCAATTATTTTGATTTTTAGATCCCACAAATAAATGAGAACGTGTGACATTTGTCTTTCCATGCCTGGCTTATTTCACTTGACATAATGATATCCAGTTCCATCCATGTTGTTGCAAATGACAGGATCTCATTCTTTTTATGACTGAATAGTACTCCATTGTATATATGTAGCAATCTTTTTAAAATAGAAATCACTCCCTTGCATAAAACCTTTCAATAGCTTGCCATGACAGTAAAACAAAAATTCACATTCCCTCCCATTACTCATAAAACTTTGCACCATCTGGTCCCTTACTTCTGCCCTTCATTCCCTAGATTCTAGCCACATTTCTTCTCATGGTCCTCAAACTTAGCAAGCTTGGGCCCCGCAGGTCCTCTCTTCTGGCCAGGCTCTCTGACCACAGTGTTCCTTTCCCTGCTCTTCACAAGGCAACTCCTTCTTAGCTGTCAGGTCTCACTCAAATGTCACCACCTCATTGAAGCCTTCCCTGACCACACCCTCTAAGATAGACACTTCCTTCCCAGCCACATCAGTGTTCTCTCTTGTTGTATCTGATTGCTCAGTCCTTCAAGAGTGTTTTATTCCTTTGTTTATTATATCTCTCTTCCTCAGTTTGAATATTAATTTCAAGAGGGCAAACACTGTCTTCTTCACTCCTGTATCCCTGGGCTAATCTCGGAACCTGGCATTCAGTGGGCCCTCAATAAATATTTATCCAGTGGTTCAATGAATGAAGCAAGTTCCATAACCGTTAATGCATCCTAAAGTATGAAAACCCTGTCTAGGGCCATTCCTTTGTCCTCCTTAAATTCCTTGTTCTGCAGATCCAAGTTCCACTTTCCTTAAGACCTGTCCCCAGTTTAATCAGAGAGCATCTGCTGTTAGTCATGCTCCAACTTACAACTAGAATCTTCCCCATAACCATCCCCTGCATGGGAAGGGTGACCAGAGGAGCCCGGGCAGGTGTGGGCATGCTGGATCTGGCCTGAGCCAAGGAAGGACATAACCTTGGAGCAGGGGCAAGGAGGCTGGGAGCTGGAGACCTGCCATCAGCTCAGCCAGCACTCGAGGGGAGAAATGGCAGATTTATTCGGCCGCGGGAAGCACCTGGGACCAAAATCAATACTGAGCCTTGGGGCTGTATTTCTGTTTTTCATTGGCTTATGCACAACTATAATAACTCCTTGTTTTAACATAGTTCTTATTTCTACGAGACCCACATGTTTTATTTTCAGTTTAATGGATCCTCAAACAAGTGCTACTGGTAGTCAGAAGCAGACATAACTATCACCATTTTATGCTGAGGCTAGGGGAGCCCAGAAAGGCTAGATAAATTGCTGAAGGTCACAGAGAGTGAGAGAAAGATGGACCTACTTGCAGAAAGTTCTAGGTGTACCCACTGCCCTCTGTTCATGATGCTATGCGGGCAAGAATCAAATCACCCATTGGGCTCCATCCAATAAAAGAGGTGCCTATAATACCTTATCATCAACACAGATTTATTTTTAGCTGCAAACTCATATATCTACCTGCTACATGGCATCTCCATTTCGCTGTCTCATTGGCACTCTCTGAATTCAGTGTGTCCAAAATTGAACATCTCAGCTGCATCCTCCCTGTTAAACCTACCCTCTTTCCTGTGTCCCCACGTTGGGGAAACCACTTCCCACCCCACCCAGACCCTAGTGTCCCTCTGCCCTCCTTCTCAGCCCCCACTTTCAGTGACTCACTCATCTGTCAATCTCCCTTTCACTCCTTTCAGCTCCACCCACTCCCCACTGCTGTACCTCTAGACTCTACTTCCCACCACATGCCACCTGCACACCACAGAGTCCTTATAAGTGTCTCCCTCTCTCAGCTCACCTATGGTCATTCATTATCCACACAGGAGCCAGGGTGGTCCTCTCTCAGGGTAAATATCACTTTTCTCTACTTACTTCCCTTCCTGTGCCCTCAGGACAAAGGCCAGACACTGCCCCATGACTCCCGGTGCATCCTGCTAAGCCCAGGGGCCTCTACCTCTTTCTGTCCTGGATGTTCCTGCCCCTCATGCTCTGGTCACCAGCATCCTGCCCCCTCCACTCAGGTCCTTTCCTGCAGGGCTCCCTCCTGCTGAGATGCTCTCCTCCCTGTCCCCTCTTCTCCTGGACAGCCTCACTCACCCTTCTGGCCACAACTTCTGCAAGTCCTCAGAAAAGTCATCCCTGACCCTCACAACTTTGCACTCATGACAGCTGCACAATTGCTTGATGTCATCTTCCCACCTGACATTCAGCAGCACAAAGGCAGGGTCCGGGTCTGGGTCTGTCTCATTCGCTGTTGAACCCATAGTGCTGAAAAAAAGGGACATAAGTACACAATAAATATTGAGTGAATTAATAAATACTCATAGCTCAATGTATTTGTTTCCTTCCCTTCTTTGAAGCAGAGAAGCTCCAAGGTTTATGTTGAATATTTTAACCCCCAAACACCCCTTGGATAGAAAGTAGGGACAGTGAGGGAATTACATGACCTTCCCACTCCCAGGTTCTTCTGCTGTGGTTTGAAGGTGATGTTGGAATAATTCCTCGTCCCAAGAAGAGGAGTAATGAAATAAATGCATTTCTTGACACCATTGAAAGCAGCTCACCCAGCAGGGCTTGTAACTTTTGCGAACACGTCGATTTCACCCATTGATTATATGTATTCAGCAGAGCCAGGCTCACTCCATCTCCCTGCGTCCCTCACAGCCGTTTCCCACACCCGCCCCCACCACCAACAGACACACACACACATGCCTTCTTGCTTTCTTTCCTCTATGCAGAGCCATGGTGTATGGACAACCCACCTTAGGAGGAATTGATTTTAAGCAAATGAATACCTCACAACGAAATGAAAACAAATACCAGAAAACTAATGGCAAAGCAACTACTCAGAAACAGAGAAGAGGATGCCCAAGCCCTGACTACAGAGGAAAAAATTATGAGGCCCACAAGACTAACAACATGGGCTGACATGCATGAGCACTTACGGCATGTCAGACACTATAGTCCTGTGTGTTATCTGATGTAATCCTCCTGACAATCCCCCATGAAATAGGCACTGTGAGAAGCCTCGTGTTAAAAACAAAAGCCTGAGTCCCAGAGCTGAGAGATCCCTTATCCCAGATGACTCAGTGAGTAAATGGAAGAAGAGCCGGGGACTGCTTGACGTGAAAGCTCCCACTATGACCCACTACAGCACTCAGGCACACTGCTGCCACCGCCCATGGAAACCACGGCATTTCCCTTGATGTGCAAGCCTTACGCGCTTCATAGTCTGATGGAAAATATGTACACACCTGATCTCTGTTGGCTGAATAACAAGCCATCTGAGACTTGAAGACAGTTTTCTTTTCCTTACTCAGAAAGGCAATCCAGGTTCTTTTTCTTTTTCTCATTAGCTTTGTATTCATTTACAAAGAAAAATGCAACCAGATGTTGGCATCAGGCTCCACGCACACTGCAAAGCTCTGGGATAGGCTGGCAGGGCCCTCCTTTCCTCTCAGGGTCAGTGCCAGATAGCTGCCTTTAGAAGGACTGCACAGTGTGGGTGCAATGCGGGCTCACGCCTTGGGGAATAGAAGATGGTGAGTGCTGAGTCAACAGAGTGTGGCTGTGCCCCACAGGACAAGGGTGCTGAAAGAGGCTCCAGCTCACCGAGGATCCCAGGACTGGGAGCAAAATGGAGTTCCTTGAGGAACAAGTGCCCCAAATGGCTTTCAAGCTGGGATGCAAACCAGAGAGCAAAACTGGAGCTGGAGGAGTCCCACACAGCCAGAAGGGCCCAGGAAACACAACGAAATGAACCCAACTTGTTTGCTGCGCCCCCTGAGAAGCCCCATCTCACTGGAGTGTTAACTTACTCAAAAGGGATTCCAAAACCACCCACTGAGCTGGCATGAAGCAAAACCATACTTCCTGTAAATATTTCCTACCAAAACTTCCAAAACGGAATACAGATGGGTCAGCAAGGTTCTGCACACTAAATTGAACTGGCTCAAACACCCAGGAATGAATAACATTGTAAAGGCATCAGTATTATTATTATTATTATTATTATTATTATTATTAATGCTAAAAACTCTTAACATGAGACGTACTCCCTTAACAGATTTTTAAGTGTAAAATGCTTAAATATTGTCATTTATAGGCCCAATGTTGTGCAGATTTCTAGAATTTATTCATCTTGCATAACTGAAATGTTATACCTGTTGATTAGCAACTTCCATCTCCCCCTTCCACCTGCCCTTCGCAACTGCCACTCCACTCTCTGCTTCGACGAGTTTGACTATTTTAGATACCTCATATAAGAAGAATCATGCAGTGTATATACGTGTGTGTGTGTGACATATATATATATATATATGTATGTCACATTTTCTTTATTTACTTATCCATGAACATTAAGTTGTTTCCACATCTTGTGAATAAGGCTTCAATGAACACAGGAAGGCTAATATCTCTTTGAGACCCTGATTTCAATTCTCTTGGAAAAATACTCAGAAGTGGAATTGCTGGATCATATGGTAGTTCTATTTTCAGTTTTCTGAGAAATCTCCATGCTATTTTCCACAGCGGCTACACCATTTTGCATTCCCACCAACAGTGTACAGGGGTTTCAATTTCTCCTCATCCTCACCAACACTTGTCTTTTTTGTTTTTTTTGTAATAGCCATTTTGACAGGTGTAGGATGATATCTCCTTGTGATTTTCATTTGCCTTTCCCTGATGACTGGTGACAATGAGCATCTTTCCATACATCTGTTGGACATTTGTAGGCCTTCTTTGGAGAAACGTCTATTCAAGCAAAGATATGGAATCAACCTGAGTGTTCATCAACAGATGATTAAAGAAAATGTGGTGCATACACACACACACACACACACACACACACACACACACACACAAAAAAAATGGAATATTATTCAGCCTTAAAAAGAAATAAAATCATGTCTTTTGAAGCAACATGGATGGAAATGGAGGCCATGATCTTAAGTGAAACAACTCAGAAGCAGAAACTCAAGAACTGCATATTCTCACTTACAGTTGGGAGCTAAACAGGGTGTACACATGGACATAGAGTGTGGAACAATAGTCACTGGAGATTTAGAAGAGCGGGAGGAGCGTAAGGGATGAGAAATTATTTAATGGGTACAAGGTACAAGAATCAGGAGATGGTTACACTAAAAGCCCAGACTTCGCCACTATACGATACATACATGTAATAAAACTGTACTTGTACCCCTTAAATTGATAGGATTTCATAATTCCGTACCATGTAATTTTTCCTTAAAGTTTCACACATGCGGCTTACACAAGCAGGTTAGTTCACCCCTTTATAGACTGAGAAACTGAGGCTCAGAGAAGAAATTTTAACCATTTACACACTCATCTCCACTAGATTTTTCTTAAGGTCGAAGCATTGGAAAGAATTCGCCTGGCTGCACACATATTTGCATAAAATTTACAGACGCCTCCAACTATGAAAGACATCCTTGGGCAATTTGCAAGTTAAATTTGTATCATTTCACTCAAGGCATGAAGTGAAAAGGGAATTATCAAGCCAGGGAGAACTGCAGGGGAGACAGCAGGGGTCCCCAGAAATTCTCCCAACATCTTCAGTGGGAGTACACTAAATTCAAGAATTTAGCATCTGCTCAACAAGGGAATATTATGCAGGGCATTAAAATGATGGCTATAAAATCCATGAAGCAACATGAAACATAGAGTGAAAGAAAAGCAAGTTACAGAATTGGGTGCACAGAATGACTTTAGCAGGGGGGAAGGGAAGAGGAAAAGAACCGCACCAGGGACAAGCTGTGACTATGTTAGGGCACAACCATGGGGACTGTTCTTTTTCTTCTTCCAAAGGGTTCCTAGCATGGATGACCTCTACACGATTTTCACCCTCTCTGTGCCTCAGTTTCCTTATTTGTAAAGTAGTAGTCATAATAGCACATACCTATCAGGGTTTTGAGAAGATTAGATCATATACATAGATGCTTTGCACCAAATATGACACATACTAAGTGCACGATTAATGTTGGATTGGCAATAGTGGCTGTTATTCTGTCAACTCTTAGCCCTCACTCTGACAAAGATGGTGGAGGGAGAACTCTGTTGGGAGTCAAGAGGCCTGGCTCAATCAATGCCAGATTTCCCTGGACGTTCCTAGGACTCAGTTTCTTCTCTTGCAAAATGAAGGGACAGGGCCATTGTACTTCTACCCTGTTGTTGCACTCTGTGAAAAGCTGTGTGGTGCCCTTTACATCTAAACTTGAAAGTTCCCTGTACTTTCAATCAATTACCAAAAAAAGGCTCAAAGAAATTAATGAGGGGCCAGGCGCGTTGGCTCACGCCTGTAATCCCAACACTTTCGGAGGCTGAGGTGAGCAGATCACATGAGTTCAGGAGTTCAAGAGCAGCCTGGCCAACATGGGGAAACCTCGTGGCTACTAAAAATACAAAGAATTAGCCCATGCCTATAGTCTCAGCTACTGGGGAGGCTGAGGCAGGAGAACTTCTTGAACTCAATTGTAGTGAGCTGAGATCACACCACTGCACTCCAGCCTGGGTGACAGAGTGAGACTCCGTCTCCAAAAAAAAAAAAAAAAGATAGAGAAAAAAATTAATGAGGAAAATACCTCAAAGGGAAAATGGGCAAAAGTCTTAAATACACAATTCACCAAAGAAATATAAATAACCAAACTGCCCAGTAACCAAAGTAAAACACATTGAGATAATAAGTCACCAGTCAAATTTGCAGATACTTTTAAAAACCATTATTCTCTGGGCTGGCGAAAATGAAAAAAAGTTGCTGTCTTTGTGGGCTCATAAACTGGTACAGTCCTCTCGGAGGCCAAGGTTCTTGACATTTATGTTAAGAGCCATAAAATGTTTGTGACCCGTGACTTTGTAACTTCACCCATAGGAATTTAACCTGAAAGATAATTAAGAACGTTTACAAAGGCTTAGCAACAATTATGTTCTTCTCTAAATTATTTATAATAGTGAAAGCTCAGGAATAACCTAAATGTCTAGAATCAGATTGGTTCAATAAACTATATTCATATAATAGAACATCATGTGGCCATTAGGAATCTTATTATTTGAGAATATTTAAGAGCTGGGAAAGTATGACATTAATTGAGTAAAAATGACCAATTAGCAATATCCCTCTAGAAGCAGAGCCTGAGACAAGGATTCTTGAGGAAGTGATTGATTGAGAGCATGCTCTGAGAAGGACAGCAAGGGAAGCAGACAAGTTCAGGGGAAGAAAGCCAAGCAAAGGTGTGATCTCTGCTGGAGACCACTTCCATCCGGTCCCCAGGGAGCTCAGAAACACAGAGCTGGTGCCCCTTCTTGGTGCCCTTTGAGGGGTTGGTCTTTTGTTTCCCCCTGGCATTGGCTGATGGCTGCCAGGGTGGAGGGGTATGAGGATGAGCAGGGATACTCTTTCTTCCACCCCTTGATTCTCTGACTCATGTATTCTGTCTACTAGGGACACAGCACCATCTAATGTCTATTGGTTTAAGGTGTCTATTCACCCTAAAGGATCCTTTAGCCTTGCCCCATCCTTGCAGAATATCATCTCTAAACTAGTACCTCAGTTATATCTTCAAGAGGCTGTTTCAATCCTTAACCAGGCCAGCAACTTTCAGATGGTATAGTTTTTAAAAAGATCAGTGGATCTCATGGTATGTTCTCTCTGCTATACCTTCCTTGCCATAAAAGGTAATGTAATGTGGTATCCCATGCCAGTAGATCAGACACCGATTTGGTCCCTAGCATAGTGGTGTTGGCTGAGACACTGTGGGCAGGAAAGGCAAATCAGACCCCTGAATACGTGTCAATCCCAGTCAGAACAAAACATTGCCCATTCCAAGTTGGAAGAGGTCTGATACACAAGGGCTCAGCAATGGTCTCTGTTTCTGGCAGATGGAACATTCAGCTGTGGCAGTAGCTAAATTAGCCTTAGGATAAGGGAACCCATATTGTTGGGACCATACATAGTTTTTATCTCTGCAACCATGGCCACTCCTTTCATCAAACCATGGTGCAAGAAATATAGATGGTATATATGTACAGATTAGTAAAATACATGTATTTCCTAGCTCTATGGAGAGGGTCTAGAACAAATGCAACCCAAGATCAATAAGAATACCCAGTCCCTAGGTCTTGGTTTCAAAGCACTATTCTATTCTAAGCACTATTCAATTAAAAGAACTAGGGTTCCTTGAAAAGTGCTTGATTTCAGTGCTAGAGCAGGAAAAATAGGAGATAAAGCTGGAACACTTTTTGGTGATAGAAAGTCAGAAAATGCTCACAAAGGATGTGGATTTGTCAAAAGAATAAGGTCTAGATAAACTGTGGTATGTCCAAACAATGGAATATTATTCAGTACTGAAAAGAAATGAACTGTCAAGCTGTGAAGAGACATGGAGGAAACTTAAATGCATATTACTAATCAAAAGAAGCCAGGCTGAAACAAGGCTACAGATTGCACGATATTTCAACTATACAATACCCTGGAAAAGGCAAATCTATGGAAACGGTAAAAAGATCAGTGGTGTCCAGAAAACAGAGGGTAGAGAGGTAAGAATAAGCCGAGCACAGAGCATTTTAGGGCAGAGAAACTACTTTGTATGATACTGTAATGACGGCTACATGTCATTAGACTTTGTCTAAACCCATAGAATGTACTGCACCCACTGAAACATCAAGTCTATGGATTTTAGATGATGTCAATGTAGATTCATCAATTGTAACAAACGTACCACTCTGGCAGGGGATGTCGATAACAGGAGAGTCTGTGCATGTGGGGGGACCAGGGAGTAGGTGGGAAGTATCAATGCCTTCTGCTCAATGTTGCTGTTAACTTAAAACTACTCTAAATAAGTGAAGTCTATTGAATAAAGAAATAAAAGAATAGAATCCAAACTAAAGGAGCTCCTAATGATCAAAGCCAGAAAAATTTTGGAAAAAAAAATAAAGATAGTATTGGATTTAACCCACAGAATAAATAAACACACAAATAGCGAAGAAAGGACAGTTCTTCCTTACAGTAGAATTCTAATTAATAAATGTAGAAGGAAAAAGGGAAATAGAAAATCATCATTAGGCAAACACTACAGTAGCTGTTGCAGACAAGATCTATCAATGGATGGTAAAATTAGCAGGTGACAGTTTGAAGAAACACAGGACTTGCATGGTCTCAAAGTATTTCCCCGAAGATATTTGTTAATTATAAAAGGAAGGATAGTAATTTTATTGTGGAGAAACCACCTTAACCAAGGGATGAAGGTCAAAATCACCAATAATAAGACATGCTGACATCATGAACCTCTTAATACAATCCACAGAGGATACCTCCTTAGTGTTCCTGCCAAAAATGCCCACCTCATTCCAAGCATGAGAAAACATCAGACAAACGCAAACTGGAGGCATTCCGCAAAATAACCGATCAGTATTCTTCAAAAGTGTCAAGATCATAAAAAATAAGACAAACTGAGAAACAGTCAAAAATTGGAGGAGACTAAAGTGAAATAACAACTAAATGTGGGATTATGGAACAGAAAAGGGGCATTGGTAGAAAATGGGTGAAATTCAAATAAAGTCTATAGTTTATAGTGTCGTACCAATGTTAGTTTCTGGCTTTGTACTATGGTTACATATGATGTTAACATTAAGCTAAGCTGAGTGAGGAGTATAAGGAAACTACATTATTTGTACAACTATTACATAAGTCTAAAATTAGTTCAAAATGAAAATTTTTAATCCAAATAATAAAATACACTTCACATTTTGTAAACTAAGGGAAAAAGAAGAAAGTATAGACCCAGATAATGCAAACTCTTTTTAACATTTCCTAAGCCCAAGCAAGACAAATAACTCAGGTAGATAAATAAAAAATCATGTCCACTCCCTAAACCAAACAGAAACTGTATTTAGAGTCTCCACATGCTGTGTTCTTCCATTAGCATGGATAATTGGAAATTGACTGCCTTTAGAAATGATGCCTAGTTTCTCTCTCTGAGTATAACACAAAATAAATTCCCAGGGCAATGGCCTATGTTATTGAATCCAACAGTAATTAAGTTAATGTATCCTATCTTGTGTGTGGAAGTGTAATTCAGGAGGTACAAATCTTTTATTGAACTCAAATTCAATAGTCATGTATAATCCCCCTACTTGTGGTGTGTACAAAGGTTGTAAGAAAATTACAAAAGGTGATACATTATATTTTTATTCTTATGAAGACTGGGTTTATTCACCTGACACAAGCCATTCATGGGGCACCCTTCATTTGCATAAAGGCAAATGTTCAGATGAGTAAATATCAGCACATAATAAATGGAGCAGAGACCTGAGACTTCTGCCTGCCCGATATTCTTTGCTTTTTCTTCTGCTAAACATGCTCTGATTTTCCTATGAGGGGCCCCTCCTGCCCTCCCTCAGCCCATATGACGCAGGAAGGCAGGTGCCTCCCAAGCTGGACAAATGGCCCAGCCTGCCCAACAAGCATATGATTCTCCTGGCCACAGTCATTGGTTCAGGATGGGCGCATGACCCAAGCCAGGCCAGTGTGGCTCAATTATAGGGCTTTCATTGGAATTAGTAGGAAAGAGGTGTCTTTTCACTGATGATGCTAAGATGACAGCCAGGAGTCAAAGGTGGCCATCCTGCCCTTCTTGGAGGAGATGTTGAACAAGGCCAGCAGAGAGAAAATCAGAGCTGAGGGGGAAGGTGAGCAGCCAGGTACATTTGTCAACACATTCCATTTAGTTTGTCTTTGCTTAAGTCAGCTTCAACTGGAGTATATATATACATCTTATTTGCAATCTCAGAACCCAGGTCCATGTCTGAATTCACTCACTCTGTTGTACCATTATAAATAATCCTATCTTTGTCGCTGTTTTAATTATCTTCTCTCCCTCTCTCTCTCGTGTGTCTAGTCTTCTCTCTCACCTCAGATCTCAACAAGATTTACAAATCACATCTCTTCCCAGAGCCATCAGGTGTCCCACCAGCCCCCTTCCCCAGGCATCACACATTTGAAACCTCTAACTCAGACTTTGAATGTTCTCTCGGCTCTAAAATAAATGGCATTTTTAAAAAGAGAAGAGAAAAATACAGGGAGAAAGACTTGCATCATTCTTCTGGGGTTACAATTGCAGGTTTATTCTAACAGAGGAGGCAGCCAGACTGGAGGTGCCAGGATCTGTGTTTTCAGGCCAGAGCCAACCAGTTCAGTCATCTCGGGCAAGGCCCCTGATGGCACTAGCCTCAAGCGTTTACATGATGAACGCCATGAAATGAAGGGTCAGGCTAGATGGGAAAGAAAGCTTTTTTCACTGATGGTGTTTAAACCAAGTCAGAGCATCTTCTAGAAGGGGAAGTTGCAGGGCCGAACCTATCTTCCAATGCACAAAGACACTAGACAGACCTGCATTTCCATGAGACTGAGTGGCAATGTTATCATTCGACCTTAACATTTTACCCACCCTCCCCCATTAACCAGTGTCCTGTAGGGCAGAGACTATCTCCCTACAAAGAAAAATAGCAATAATGACAGCAGACACTGTCTATGCACCTCTCGTGTGCCAGGCGCTATACCAAACGTGCTTCAAATGGGATCTGAAGTCCTCAGAGCAACCCTTTCAGGTAGGTCATCTCAGTTTTCTGTGTTAAGCAAGGAAACTGAAGTTGAAAGAGGTTACATAACTTGACTAAGATCCTACAGCTAGGAAACATCAGCACTGTTATTCTACCCCAGGTCTGCCAGGTCACAGAGCCTGTTCCCTTTCCTCTATGTCATGTTCCTCCACAGAAAAACTCCTGCCCTTCATCAGCCTCCACTTCAACCAGAAAAGCCACAAGCAGTAGCACTGTGTCCAGCTGGTGTCATTGGAAGTGGGCCGGGGGTGCTGGGTCAGCCAAGTGGAGAAAGGACACATGACCACCTCCAAGCCTTTCATCCAGCAAGCCAAATAAAAGACAGCATCCCAAACAGTTTATATTTAACAAGGATGAACAAAAAGTACACATTTACAGGGTGTACAAAGGAGCTGGTCACAGCACTATTTATAATGGGAAAAAAAGCCCATAATCATCTACCTGGGGAATGGCTAAGCCAGGTGTCACAAACCATTAGAATGCAGATCATATAGCCCTAAAACATGATATTTGCTGTTGTGCACATGAAACAAGATCAAGCAAAAAAAAAAATGCAGAAATCAAAAGAATAACATCAATTACAACAAAATAACTTTTTTGATCACCTATCATTTGCAGATGTAGCAACTAGCACATTACATAGATTATCTGATTGAATCCTCAGGTATAACTCTATGAGGGAGGTGTTATTATTTGTCCCCATTTTTCACATGAGGAAACTGAGGTTTAGCTTAAGCAAAATATTCAAAGTAATTAAACTGGAACCCATTTTAGAAACTAGGAAATTTGACTCCAGAGCCTTTTAAGAGTTTATCACTACTGTACGAAATGCACGTATGAACATGCATTCAAGGACTAGGTAGGAATTCCTAGATACACCAGCCCTTGCTAGGGTTCTGGGATACAAAATGAACAAAACAGAGAAGGGTATATTTCTTATGGCGTTTACCTTGTGGTGGAGATGGGAGACAGGTAAATGTGACTGGTGGAGCTAAGGACTGTGAAGAAAATCAAGCAGGGTTGAGGATGGGAGTGAGTGGGGAGGGTGCTAGTTTAAACGTTCAAATAGGGTGGTCTGGAAAGGCCTATTTGAGAAGGTAATATTTGAACAGAGGAAGTGAAGGTGGGACCCTGCCATGCAGCTGGGGTAGGGGAGAAGGTGGAAGTGAAAGTGCCCCAGGGGAGGAGACATTGAGTACAAAGATGAGAAAGGACACATCTGGGTGTTCCAGAAGCAGCCAGAACACCCGTGTGGCTGCAGGAGAAGCAGGGATGATGGGAGGTGAGTTCAGGAGGAGGGGCAGAGATAATGACAGGCGAGTTCAGGAAGGGCAGTGATAATGGGAGGCTAGTACAGGAAGGGTAGGGATGATGGAGGCGAGTTCAGGAGGAAGGGCAGGGATAATGACAGCCGAGTTCAGGAGGGGCAGGGATAATGACAGGCGAGTTCATGGGGGAGGGCAGGGAAAATGACAGGCGAGCTCAGAAGGGGGGCAGGGATAATGACAGGCGAGTTCAGGAGGGGCAGGGATAATGACAGGTGAGTTCAGGAGGGGGGGCAGGGATAATGACAGATGAGTTCAGGAGGGGGTGCAGGGATAATGACAGCGGAGTTCAAGAGGGGAAGGGATGATGGAGGCGAGTTCAGGAGGAGGGGCATGGATGACAGGAGGCGAGTTCAGGAGGAAGGGCAGGGATGACGAGAGGCAAGTTCAGGAGAGGCAGGGATGATGGGAGGTGAGCTCAGGAGGGACAGGGATGATGGGATGAAGGAGGCAAGTTCAGGAGGGGCAGGAATGATGGAGGTGAGCTCAGGAGGGGCAGGAATGATGGAGGCAGGTTCAGGAGGGACAGGGATAATGGAGATGAGTTCAGAAGAGGCAGGGATGATGGAGGCAAGTTCAGGAGGAGGTGCAGGGATGATGGAGGTGAATTCAGGAGAAGGAGGGATGAGGGGAGGCTAGTTCAGGAGAGGCAAGGATGATGGAGGCGAGCTCAGGAGGGGCAGGGATGATGAAGGCGAGTTCAGGAGGAGGGGCACGGATGATGGAGGTGAGTTCAAGGGGGCAGGGATGATAGAGACGAGTTCAGGAGAGGCAGGGATGATGGAGGCACATTCAGGATGGGCAGGGATGATGGAGGCACATTCAGGAGAGGCAGGGATGATGGAGGCACATTCAGGAGGGGCAGGGATGATGGAGGCGAGTTCAGGAGAAGCAGGGATGATGGGAGGCTAGTTCAGGAGAGGCAGGGATGATGGAGGCGAGTTCAGGAGGGGCAGGGATGATGAAGGCAAGTTCAGGAGGAGGGTCAGGGATGAAAAGAGGCTAGTTCAGGGGAGGAAGGGATTATGGAGGCAAGTTCAGGAGAAGCAGGGATGATGGGAGGCAAGTTCAGGAGGGGCAGGGATGATGGAGGCAAGCTCAGGAAAGGCAGGGATGATGGGAGGCGAGTTTGGGAGGCACAAGGATGGAAGGGCCATGCAGCCATGGTAAGGCCTTTGGTTTTATGAAATGCGCAAGACCTTAGGAGAATTTCAAGCTGAGGGATGGCATGATCTGACAGGTTTTAGAAAGACTGTTCCAGCTGCTCTGGGGAGAGCAGACTGGCAAGTCAGGCAAGTGGAAGTGATAAGAATTGATGGGATCCTGGATATATTTTGAAGACCAAGTTGACAGAATTTCCTCATTCTTTGAATGTTGGATATAGGGGGGAAAAAAGACAAGTCAAGGATGACTCCAAAAGGAGACCTACTGACAAGGATCCAAAGGAAACATAAAGAATATTTTAAGGTAAAGGAAATTTTTCTGTAAAATATTTGAATGTATAATGAATTATATATCATTAGAATTTAAACGATAAAAATAATTATACATAGATTCAGTAAAATGGTGGAGCTCCTGTGGAAAACGGTATGGCATTTCCTCAAAAAATTAAAAATAGAACTACCATATGATCCAGCAATTCCACTTCTGGGTATTCAACCAAAAGAATTGAAATCAGGAACTCAGGGCCAGGCACAATGGCTCACGTCTGTAATCCCAGCACTTTGGGAGGCCGAAGCAGGCAGATCACTTGAAGCCAGGAGTTCAAGACCAGCCTGGCCAGCATGGCAAAACCCCATCTCTGCTAAAAACACAAAAATGAGCCGGGCATGGTGGAGGGCACCTGTAGTCCCAGCTACTCGGGAGGCTGAGACACGACAGTCCCTTAAACTCAGGAGGCAGAGGTTGCAGTGAGCTATAATCATGCCACTACATTTCAGCCTAAGTGACAGAGTGAGACTCTGCTGAAAGAAAAGAAAAGTAAAAAAGAAAAGAAAAGAAGGAAGGAAGGAGAAGGAAGGAAGGAAGGCAGGAAGGCAGGAAGGCAGGCAGGCAGGCAGGAAGGCAGGCAGGCAAGAGGGAAGGAGGGAAAGAAAGAAAGAAAGAAAGAAAGAAAGAAAGA
>NW_012109585.1:611890-618957 GCF_000951045.1 Mandrillus leucophaeus
CCAGGCTGGTCTCAAACACTGACCTCAAGTGATCTGCCCACCCTGGCCTTCCAAAGTGCTGGGATTACAGGCGTGAGCCACCGCGCCCAGCCCAAACAAGAAGGAAATTCTGACACAGGCTACGACATGGATGAACATTGAGAACATTATGCTGAGTGAAATAAGCCAGTGAGAGAAGGACAAATTCCACTCCCAACAGGTACCTAAAGTAGCCAGATTCATAGAGACAGAAAGTAAGATGGTGGTTGCTAGGGAGATGGGGGAGAGGAGGGAAGGATGAGTTAATGTTCAAAGGGTATCTAATTTTGGGTTTGCGAGATGAGAAAGTACAGTAGGTGAATGGTGGTGATGGCTGCACAACAATATAAATGTACTTAATCCCACTGAACTGTACCCTTAAAAATGGTTAAGATGGTACATATTTTATTACATGTATTTTACCACAAAACAATTGTTGAAGTCATCACCAACCTCCCCTCACCACAAAAAAATAGAGCCATTGCCCTGTGGAGGAGGGGCAGGACGTCCTAACATCTATTGTTAACAGTCCCAGAAATGGCCAGGGCATTCGGGTGGGGGAAGGTTGAGCGGGGGTAAAGACCTTGGCTTCTTTCTGACTGCTTAGGTATCTCAAAGAGAAACTGTAACAAACAGTGCTAATATATGGTGTGTTGTTTAAGTGTCTATTAGAAGAACAAATGACGGGTTCTATTCCAATTTAATGAGGCAGAGATCATCAAACACACACTTCAGGCTATAAAACATCCCTTCTCATTGCAAACTCCCCAGGGGAGGTTGCAGAATAGATGGGAGTTAATATCTGAAGATTAAATAACACGATAACAGATTCGGAATGTTTGACCTACTTTTTGAGAAATTAACAAAGATTGTTTTTACTCCTCACCTCATAATAAACAACCTAATAGGTCAGTGTTAAGTCCACTATCATGAGGATGGTGGTAAAGGGGGAGATACACATATGTGCACCCATTTATTATAAGGACCAGATGGAATGTGGGGTCTCAAAAGCAGCTGAACACCCCCAAAGTAGGCTGGCAAGGACCCCAGTGTGTTCTGTGGTTCTCCCTCCAGGTCACAGGGGAGAGGAAATGGCTCCCTGTTTTACCATCCCTCAACTCATAAAAAGAGCCAGAAGTCCCACACACACACACATCTTGCTTCCCTTGGGCCTAAAAAGAGTGTATGTAAGGATGAATTCCATGCTCAAAATATTTGAAGTCTGTGAGGCCTCTCGAGGGCACCTCATCCATCTATAGATAGGCAAATTCATTCCAAAGATGACTGACCCAAGGTCAAACAGACAACATGTGGAAAAGAGCCAGTTCCTTAGACTACCTGTGTGGCCTTGGGGAACGGAAGGGAATGAGAAGAGGAAAGGGGTCTCCACATTGCTCATCAAAACGAATGAGACTGTCGGTCCTCTCCGGCACAAGATCACTGAGGCCTCTGAATCTTAGTGTTTGCATGTAAAATGGAAATAATAGTTACTTCACGGAGGTTCTTCCTTTTTTTGAGATGGAGTCTTGCTCTGTCACCCAGGCTGGCACAGTCTCAGTTCACTGCAACCTCCACCTCCCAGGTTCAAGCAATTCTCGTGCCTCAGCCTCCCAAGTAGCTGGGGTTACAGGCGCTCGCCTAATTTTTTTTTTTTTTTTTTTTTAGTAGAGATAGGGTTTTGCCCTGTTGGCCAGGCTGAGCTTCTTCTAAAAAATAAGACATATATGCTTATTCAGGTATGATTATGGATTATTGATTACATCATACTGTGTTCACCCATTTGAGAAATCTTTGCTGGTTCCGGGTTGTCTATGGGATAGAATCTAAATGACTGTCATCCAGACCTCATCTTAAATATGACCACATACTTCACCCAACCTCTCCTGACCCATTTCCTTTCAAGGTCTATAACCCTCACTGCATCCCTAGGCCTTTCTACCACATGTCCCTGTTCTATTCTCTTGATAGTATTACTGATTTTCTTATTTATTCACCTATCTTGCTTACTGCTGTATCCCAGTACTTAAAACCATACCTGTTATGTAGTGTTGTCCTCTGCAGTTGTGGATGACTTGGCTTGAAATTAAAGACCTTCCACAAGACTCTTTTGGGAATGAAATGATTCTCAAGGGACATTGTGACACCCCCTTTTCTACCTGGAATGGTTCAAATGTAATTCTGCCAGGGAGCAAAGAGCTGGAGCAGAAGACCTCTTAAGGCCCATTCTACCTTTTAGAATCGACCTCTCGCAATGTCTATTTGCCACTGGGAAAATCTATCCTTTGCCAGAAGAAACAATGAGACAGCAGCATGTTCCATTTCCCTGCGAAGCCTTAAGCCTGGGCAAAATTGTACAATCTAGTCACGCAGTTGAAACTCAACTCTTGGAAGGGAAGGAAGGAGAGAGCTTTTTATACTCAAGAGCTAAGACTAAAATATATAAAGATAAATAACAATGCTGGCAGTAAGTATAGGCAGCCTCTCTGACAGCGAAATTCAACTTTTAAAAATCAGGCAATTCTTCAAACTACAGCTAGACTTCAGGAAATTAGGGTTTGTGTTCAAGTGGGCACATTACAATTTCATAAAAATTGTCTTAGCTATTTCTCTGCTGTGGACTTTGGAAGATAATGACGCACTCAATGTTTCTGATTATGTTGCTGGGCAAATCAGAGATCATGGAATAATTGGAGATAACAGAGGCTGAAAGGCATTTGGAAAGAAGTAAATCAGAGGCCAACCTGCAAGAATTGTGTCCTCGGTTAATAGGCTGGGCCAGGCCTTCACACCATACCCCTGCCCCGCTCCTACCTCTACTTCAGATCCTTTCAGTCAAGTTCAAACAAAAAGGGCAGAATATCCTAAGTCCATACCTACCAAAATTGTTCTGTTTTGAAATAGGTGATGTTAAAGGGCAAAACCTCCCTGCTGTGTGACAAATGTTGTAATGGGTGAAAACAGCAGGCAGGCCCTTTGAGAGCAAAGGGTCACTGTGCCTTCCAAACCATGATTATTCCAAGCCAAGGATAAGAATGTTTAACAAGAGAATTAGGTTTTGTCTCCTAGCAAGTAGTCTCCACTAGTTTAAGTCCAGAAATGTCTTGCTTTAAGAAAAGCCAGCATAAGAAAATCAGATCCTACAAACTTAAAAGTAGATAGAAGGAAGCCCAATGTCAACCTTCTCTCATTTCACCCAAAGGAAACTAAGGCTCCAACACACTGAATTCCATTTCCCAGGGGGTTCACTTGAACTCAGACGGGATCCAGGAAATTTTTACTCCCAATTACAGTGATCAACCATTCTGGTTTTCCAAGAACTGTACCCATTTTAGTATGGCAAGGCCCGTATCTGACTTCCAGTTTCTGATCCGACGTGTAAGGAGTTTGGAAGTCATCACCCTGTCTTAGTAAAAAGCTAAACGAACTGAAAAATTAATCATTCTTCTCAGATTCATCAGAAAAGGGAGGTTCATGGGGAAAACCACTGCCCCAAAAGTTGGACATACAGAGAGGCAGAGACAGAAAATCACAACGTACCAGAGCAGAAGCCCATGAGCAGAAACTTCTGTGGGAACCAGTACTGCAGTAGGACGACCTGAACTGTAATTGATGAATTGCTAGAGGCTCAGGGTGGACAAGCCTGAGAGTTAAAAATTACAGGGGGCCCCAGTTATAGAGAGGCCCTCACACTCCTGTGACTCTTATCTCTAGAAGTCTACCAGTTTCTCACAGGGAAGGCAGGAGAAAAATCCCCTCATGCTTACGGCAGAAAGAGGGGGAAAGCAGCCATTTTGAAATACACCAGGGAATTCTGTCCTTCTTAATAAGGCCTGCCCGCAAGACAAACTATTTTAGCAGAGCTTAACCTATCAGGGTTGTATCAGAGTCCAGGTTAACTGGGGAAAGGAAATACCCAACTGCATCCCACTGTGGCCTTCCTTGTGGGGGAAGGAGAATACACAACTCGGGCCACCTCTAACCATCCTGTCCCGCACAAGGTCAGGGACAGGGAACACTGGAGAACATTATGAAGGTCACAATCCAGGGGCACAGGCTCACTAAAAGACCACAACCCAATTATAGGACTATAGAGCACCTCCCCTAGTCAACACCTCACCACCACACATCTAAATGCCCATTTACCAGAGTTCCCTACATCCAGGTGTGGCTATTAAGAAAAAAATTGCAAGGCACACTAAAAGGCCAAAACCACAATTTGAAGAGACTGAACAAGTGTCAGAACCAAAGTCAGGTGTGGCAGGATGGTTGGAACTATCAGACAAGAGTTTAAGACGACTATGATTTATACAATAAGGATTCTAATGGAAAAAATAGACAACATGCAAGAACAGATGAGTAACATAAGCAGAGAGATGGTAATTCTAGGAAAGAACCAAACAGAAATGCTAGAAATAAATGCATTCTTACTAACAGGTGAGGCACAGGGGAGGGGCTCACACCTGCAATCCCAGCACTTTGGGATGCCGAAGAGGGAGGATTGCTTGAAGCCAGGAGTTCAAGACCAGCCTGGGCAACATAGTGAGACCCTATCTCTACAAAAATGTTTTTAAAATTAGCCAGGCATTGTGGTGTGTGCCAGTAGTCCCAGCTACTTGGGAGGCTAGGCGGGAGGACTGCTTCAGCTCCAGAGTTTGAGGCTGCAGTGAGCTATGACTGCGCCACTACACTCTAGCCTAGGCTACAGAGCAAGAACCTACCTCTAAAAATAATAAAAAATAAAATAAAAACCACTGTAACAGACATGAAAAATACCTCCCATGGGTTCTTTTGTAGACTGGACATGGCTGAGGAAAGAACCTTTGAGCTTGAGGATATGTCACTAGAAATTTTAAAACTGAAAATCAAAGCGAAAAAAGACTGAAAAAAAGCAATACAGAATATCCAAAAACTGTGGGACAACTACCAATGATGTAATAACACACGTGTGATGAGAATACCAGAAGATGAAAGAAGGAAAGGGAACAGAAGCAATATTTGAAGCAATAATGACTGAGAATTTCCCCGAAATTACTGTCAGACACCAAACCACAGAGAACACCAAGCAAGACAAATGCCAAAAAAAAAAAAAAAAAAAAAAAAAAAAACCACACTGAACATTTAGTTTCTCTCTTTTATTTTTTTCTTATTTTTTTTATTTATTTATTTTTATTTTATTTTATTTTATTTTATTTTTTGAGGGTCTGTCATCCAGGCTGGGCAATCACCACTCACTGTAGCCTCAACCTCAACCTCCTGGGCTCAAGCAATCCTCCCACCTCAGCCTCTTGAGTAGCTGAGCGACAGACACATGCCACCACCCCTGGCTAATTTTTGTCATTTTTGTCTCGATAAACAAATACAAAAATTAGCCAGAGTTTCGCCATGTTGCCCAGGCTAGTCTCAAACTCCTGGGCTCAAGCAATTTTGCCACTTCAGCCTCCCAAAGTGCTGGTATTACAGGCATGAGCCTTAAATTTAAACCGCAGAAAACTAAAGATGAAAAACTCTTAAGAAACCAAAGGAGAAAAAAAATCCTTACCTATAGAGGAGCAAAGATACGAATTCCATCTGACTCTTCGGAAAACATTCAAGCAAGAAGATAATGGGATGAAATATTTAAAATGTTAAGAAAAAAAAACTCACCAACCTAGAGTTCCATATTCTGTGAAATTATCCTTCAAAAGTAAAGGAGAAATAAAGACTTTCTTAGAAAAGCAAAAATTAAGAAAATTCGTTACCAGTACACCTGCCTTGTAAGAAATACTAAAACCTCTTCAAAGAAGAAAATTATAAAGACCAGAAACTCAGATTTACATTTAAAAAGAAAGAACATTAGAGAAGGAAAAATTGAAAGTAAATTAAAGTCTCTTATTTTCTCATTCTTAATTGACCTAACAAATAACAGTTTGTTCAAAATAATAATAGCAATCATGTTAGCAAGGATTACAGCTTACGCATAAGTGAAATGAATAACAGCAATGATGCAAGAGATGGGAGAGAGGATATGAGTATTTTGTTATTATAAGGTACTAGCATTACCCGGGAAGCAATATAGTATTATCTGAAAATGAACTTGGATTCATTGTAAATGTATATTGCAAACTATACACCAACCACTTAAAAATTTAAAAGTATACGCTTTTTAGCATATGATGGACATGCTTAAAAAAAGACAGTAGAGTCACATAAAATGCTCAATTAAAACCAAGAAAGGTAGAAAAATAATGGAAGACAAATAGGAACAAAGAACAAAAGGAATAAATAGAAAAACAGTAACAAAAAATGGTAGATACTTATCCAACTATATCAACAATTACTTTAAATGTCAGTGGTCCAAACACACCAATTAAAAGTCATCATGGCTAGGCAAAGTGACTCATACCTGTAATCTTGGCACTTTGGGAGGCCTAGTGGGGGTGGATCATTTGAGTCCAGGAGTTCAAGACCAGCCTGGCCAACATGATGAAACCCTGTCTCTACTGAATATACAAAAATTAGCCAGGCGCAATGGTGCGTTCCTGTAATCCCAGCTACAAGGGAGGCTGAGGCATGAGGATAGCTTGAACCTGGGAGGCAAAGGTTGCAGTGAGCCAAGATCATACCACCACTGCACTCCAGCCTGGGCAACACAGCAAGACTCTGTCTCAAAAACAAAAACAAAAAAAGACATCGTGCCTAAAGTTAACAATACTGTATTATAGACTTAAGAATTTACTAAGAGGGTAGATTTGATGTTAAGTATTTTTATCATAAATAATAATTATAATAACAAATAAAGAAAGTAGGAAGAAACTTTTGGAGGTGATGCATATGTTTATGGCATTGATTGTGGTGATGGTTTCCCATGTGTATGCTTATCTTCAAACCCATCAAGTTTGTATACACTAAATACATATTTTTTGGCCGGGCGCGGTGGCTCACGCCTGTAATCCCAGCACTTTGGGAGGCGGAAACTGGTGGATCACGAGGTCAGGAGATCGAGACCATCCTGGCTAACACAGTGAAACCCTGTCTCTACTAAAAATACAAAAATTAGCCGGGCGTGGTGG
>NW_012109585.1:619189-634324 GCF_000951045.1 Mandrillus leucophaeus
ATATTCGTATTACCAGAGATCAGTTAACTACATTTATATGGGTCCATATTCTGAGCTCTCCCTTCTGTTCCGTTGATCTATTTGTCTGTTCTTCCACCAATACCACACTGTCTTGAATTGAATACTATACCTTTATAGTAAGTCTTGAAGTTAGGCCAGGTCAGTCCTCCAACTTCGTTCTTTCTTTTACTGTATATATTTAAGGTGAACAACATGATGTTTTGATATACAGTCATGTGTCACCTGACAATGGGGACGTGTTCTGAGAAATGCATCATTAGGCGATTTATCATTGTGAGAACATTATAGAGTGTACTTACACAAATCTAAATGGTATAGCCTACTATATACATCTAGGCTCTATGGTATAGTCTATAGCTCCTAGGCTACAAACCTGGATAGCATGTTACTGTACTGAATACTACAGGCAACCATAACATAATGATAAGATTTGTATATCTAAAGATATCCAAACATAAAAATGGTACAGTAAAAAAAAAAAATACAAAAGATGAAAACTGGTACAATTGTATAGAGCACAAACCATGAGTGGAGCTGCAGGACTGGAATTTGCTCTGGGTGAGTCAATGAGTGACTGGTGAGTGAATGTGAAGGCTTATGACATTACTATACACTACTGTAGATTTTATCAACACTGTACATTTATGCCATGCTAAATTTATATTTTAAGTTTTTGCTTTTTTCAATAAAGTAACCTTAGCTTACTGTAACATTTTTATTTTATCAACTTTTAAGTTTTTTTCATGTTTTAACTCTTTTGTGATAACAACTTAAAATACAAACACATTTTACAGCCTTATTCTTTTTGTCTTTATTCTATAAGCTTTTTTCTATTTTTAGAATTTTTTAGTTTTTTGTAAACTTTTAAAACTTTTAAACTATGACACAAACATACACAGGGTAATTCCTCCACCATGACCAATATCGCTGTCTTCCACCTGCATATCTTGTCCCACGGAAAGGTCTTCAGAGGCAATAACACACATGGAGCAGCCTTCTCTATGATAACAATGCCTTCTTCTAATATGTCTTGAAGGATCCGCCTGAGGCTGTTTTATAGTTAGCTATCTTTTCATAACTGGAAGGAGTACACTAAAATACCAATAAAAAGTATAGTATAGTAAGTACATAAACCACTAACATAGTCATTTATTATCATCATCAAGTATTATATACTGAACCTAACTGTATGTTCCATACTTTTGTACAACTGGCAGCACACAGTCAGTTTGTTTACACCGGCATCACCTAAAACACATAATGTGCTGTGCTACAACTTTATGGTAGCTACAAAGTCAAGGCATTATGACAGCTATGACTTCACTAGGTGATAGGAAGTTTTCAGCTCCATTATAATCTTATGGGACCACTGTTGTATATGTTGTTCACTGTTGACCAAAATGTCATTATACAGCACATGACTGTAGTGATCTTGAGATAGATAGATGATTGATAGATAGATAGATAGATAGATAGATAGATACACATACACACATAGTAAAGTGATTCCTATATTCAAGCAATTTAACATATCCACCATATATCCAAACAGCTTTGTGTATGTCAATCAAACCTCAATAAAGTGGTTACATATACAAAAAAAAAAAACTAAAAAGGTGGATGGAGGGGTGGGTTGCAGTCATGGAGGATGAGTAAGTCTAAAAGATGTGGTGTATAACATAAGGACTATAGTTAATAATATTATATTATATACTATATACTGGTAATTTGCCAAGAGAGTAGATTTTAGGCACTCTTAACACACACACAACACACACACACACACACACACACACACACAGTAACTATATGGGACAATGAGCATATAATTTGCCTAACCATAGTAATTGCTTCACAATGTGTATGTATATCAAGATAACTATATCAAAACATCACATTGTACACTTTAAATATATGCAATTTAAAAATAACCAAGTTTGGACTTTTTATAAACTTACTATAAAGGTATAGTATTCAAGACAGTGTGGTATTGGTGAAAGATTAGACAAATAGATCAATGGAACAGAGAGAGCTGAAAAATAGGCCCATAGATATATAGTTAACTTATCTTTGACAAAGAGGTAAGGTCAATACAATGGAGAAAATATAGACATTTTAACAAATGTGGATGGAAGAACCAGACATCCACATGCAAAAAAATGAATCTAGACACAGACCTTACAACCTTCACAAAAATTTACTCAGAACGGATCATACACCTAAGTATAAACTGCAAAATTATAAAACTATTTGAAGATAACAGGAGAAAATCTAGATAATCTTGGTAATGACTTTTTGGACACAATACCAAAGGCACAATCTATGAAAGAAATAATTGATAAGCTACACTTCCTTACAATAAAAAATTTCTCTTCTATGAAAGACATGATCAAGAGAATGAGAAGACAAACCACACGAGAAAAGTATTTGCAAAAGACGTATCTAATAAAGAACTTTTAATCCAAAATTTACAAAGAACTTGTAAAACTTAGCAGTATGAAAACAAATAACCTGATAAAAAATAAAAAGACCTGAACAGATACCTCACCAAAGATGATACACAGATGGCAAATCAATATATAAAAAGATGCATCAAATGTCACTAGGAAATTGCAAATTAAAACAACAACGAAACACCTCTACACACCTATTAGAATGGCCAAAATTCCAAACACTGACAATACCAAATACTGGTGAGGATATGAAGCCACAAGAATTTTAATTCATTGCCAATGGGAATGCAAAATGTTACAGCCACTTTGGAAGACAGTTCAGCAATTTCTTATATACTGTTACCGTAGGATCCAGCAATCATGCTCATATGTATTTACTCAAATAAGTTGAAAATTTATGTGTACACAAAAATCTGTACATGGATGTTTATGGCAGCTTTATTCATAATTGCCAAAACTTGGAAGCAAACAAGATATCCTTCAGTAGACGAATGTATAAGTAAGCAGTGCAGTGATACATCCATACAATGGAATATTATTCAGCACTAAAAAGAAATGAGCTTATCAAGCCAGGAAAAGACATAGAGGAAATTTCAATGCCTATTACTAAGTAAAAGAAGCCAATCTTAAAAGGCTATATACTATACAATTCTAACTATATAACATTCTGGAAAAGGCAAATCCATGGAGACAGTAAAAAGATCACTGGTCGTCAGGGATTTGGGAGAAAGGAGGGAAAAACGGGTGGCACACAGAGGATTGTTAGAGCACTGAAACTATTCTGTATGATACTATAATGGTGGATGCATGTCATTATACATTTGTCCAAAACCATAGAATATACAACACCAACCCTGATGTAAACTGTGGATTTGGGGTGATAATAACATGTCAAAGTAGGTTCATTGATTGTAGCACATGTTCCCTCTGTGGTGATTGTTGATAGTGGAGGAGGCTGTGCATGTGTGGGAAAGGAGGTAATATAGGAAGTCTGTGTACTTTCTGTTCATTTATGCTGGGAACCTAAAACTACTCTAAAAGTATTGTCTATTTTTTAAAGGGTCCTTATCCCAGGAAACCTCTCAGTCACAGACAAGGACAGTTGGTCACCCTATTCCCAAGCTGAGATAAGTTCTGCTTGTGCCTCACTCAGAAATGAGGGCAAAGTGTCTCTGAAACGATCACATTAGTTAATAGAGAAATGTGACTCGGCTTCTAGAAGTTGGAGTTCATGAGAAGTCTTCTGAAATGGGCTTATCATATAAAACAAGACATACCTATTCTCAAAATTCTCATAAAGCAAATATTTGAAAGCGGATTTCTCAAATCATGGGTTAAGATGAATTACATCAGTATCTCTGTCCTCAGGCTGTAAGCCATTCCCCAGGAGAGAGTGTCTCCTAAAATTAGTCTATTCACCTACACACACAAGGATTTATAGATTATTTTCGTACAAACCTTACTGAACAGAGGGAAAAAGATAGACTCACCTTCTAAAATACATGTTTTAAGACTTTTAGAGAAATCACATTCTATCTGTTAAAAAAAAATCCATGCACCTGAGGCGCCCCCAGATCCTCTAAGGACTGTAAAATTTGCAATTATTGTATCAGGAGGTGGTGAGAGGAGGTTGGAGAAAGAGAAGAAATATCACAAGGACTCTTGGGCTGTGAAAACTGGTACGAAGAGTCAAATGGTCAACAAGCGAGGATCCCCATTCACCTGCACCTTCGCACTTGCTTTCCCCTGAGGCTGATGCACCTTGCGGGACCTCTGGGGACACCTTTTAGATAATGAGGTGTCTGCCCTTTCCCGTAGAATTTTCCCTAATCCTTTGTTTCACTCTAGCAGACATTCTAAATGAGTGTTCCCAGAAAATTTAAATTAAGCCCATCCCGCAAACACTGAAAGTGAGGTGAGCAATTGTACTGATGAGAATGGCACTTCTCAAACTTCAACATGCCTTGAAAACACCTGGGATCTTGTACTGTGCATGTTCTGATGCTGTGGGGTGGGGGGTCTGAACTTCTGCATTTCTGACAAGCTCCCAGGTGATGTCAGTGCAGGAGTAGCAAGTCCCAGGAGTAGCAAGGACTAAAGGGTATCACCCCAGATGAGCCTGGGACTCACCCTTCCCAGACAAACTGGATTCCACACACCTTTCCACATAATTGCATTTTTATTCCTTGAGGTTAAGAAACTTTGTCATGAGGCTTTAAGATACCTTGTCTACACAGACAATTCCCAAATTCACATCTCCAGTCTAGATGTCTCCTCTCAGTTTTCAGACTTGTAAATCCCACTGCGTGCTTAATAGGTCCACTTGAATGCCTAACACACTCCAAACTTAATATGCCCAAAACTGAACTCTGGATCTGCTCCACCAAAAAATAATTTAAACTGTGAATCAATCAAAAACCTGCTCCACCACTGGCCTCCCCCAACCCACAGAAGGAATCCCATCCTTCTAACTTCTCATACTGAAACCTTGGAGTTATCCTTGAATCCTGTCTTTCTCTCACACTCCCCATCCAACCCACCATTTCTCCTGCTATCACTCTGGCCTAAGTCATTATCATCTCCTGCCAGGATTTCTGCAGTAGTGTCCTAACCAATCTCCCTACCGCTGCCCTTGCCCCCAGTCATAGGTTGAATGGCCCCAGAAAGATACATCCACATCTAAACCCCTGTAACCTGTGAATATGACCTTATTTGCACAAGACGTTTTTGCAGATATAATTGAGAATCTCAAGATGAAATCATGCTGAATTATCTGAGTGGGCTAAATCCAATGACAAGCGTCCCCATAGAAGTAGGGTTGAGGGAGATTTGAGAGAGAGGATGGCATGTGAAGACAGCACCAGAGATTGGAATTATGCAGCCACAAACCAAGGACTATCTGGAGTCACTACTCGCTAGAAAAGGCAAAGAACAAGTTCTCTCCTAGAGTCCCTGTGATGGTTACTTTTACGTGGCAACTTGACTGGGCCAAGGGTGCCCAGGTTTTTGTCAACATTACTCTGTGTCTGGTGAGGGTGTTTTGGATGAGAGTAACACTTAAATCAGTAGAAGAGTAAAGCAGATTGCTCTCCCTAATGTGAGAGGGTCTCTGCCAATCAATTGAAGGCCTCAATAGAACAAAAAGGCTGACCCTCCCCCAGTAAGAGAACTCCTCCTGCTTGACTGATTGAGCCGAGACACTGGTCTTTTCCTGCCTTTGGACTCAAACAGAAACATTGGCTCTTCCCAATCTCAAGGTTGCCTGCTTTTGGACTGGACCGTATGCCATCAGATCTCCTGGCTTTCAGGCCTTTGGACTGGTGCTGGAGCTACACATTGGCTCTTCTGGGTCTCCAGCTTGCCAACTGCAGATCTTAGGACCTCTCAGCCTCCAAAATTATGTGAACCATTTCCTTATAACAAATCTCTACATGTGTGTGTGTGTGCACGCGTGCGTGTGTGTGTGTGTACACATACATACACAGAGGCTGACTCAATTTGGGCAGAGTTATAACCCAATAAATCCATTGTACATGGAAAATATTGTAAGTCAAAAATGCATGTAAGATACCTAACGTACTGAACATCATAGATTAGCCTAGCCTTCCTTAAATGTGCTCAGAACATTTACATCAGCCTGCTGTTGGGCAAAATCAGCTAACACAAAGACTATTTTATAAAAAAGTATTGAATATCTCATGTGATTTATTGAAAAGATCAAAATTCAAAGTAGGTTTCTACTGAATGTGTGTCACTTTCACACCATTGTGAAGTCAAAAAGTTATTAAGTCAAACCACTGCAAGTCAGGGACTGTCTACGTACATATATAAACACACACACACACACACACACACACACACACACACACACATACACACACCCTATTAGTTCTGTTTCTCTGGAGAATCCTGACTAATACAGCCCCAGAGGGAGTATACCTCTGCCAACACCTTGACCAGACCCCTAGCCTCCAGAACTGTGAGAATAAATTTCTGATGTCTTAAACCACCCCCTTTGTGGTCATTTGTTTTGGCAGCTGCCGAAAACAAATACACGCCCCTATCATCTAATCTCAACTAGCAGGCAGAAGATTCTGTTGAATCAAAAGTCAGATCCACTCCCTTATTCATAATGGAAGCTCCTACAACATCTTCCCATTTCATTCAGAGTAAAAGACAAAGTATGTGCGAAGCCCTGAGGAATCTGCTCCCACTCTCCCCCTGTTTCCTCTCTGATTTCCTCCCCCACTGCTTTCCCTCCTGCCCCTCCACTCCAGCCACACTAGTCTCCTTGCTGTTCCTTGAACACACCAGTGATGACCCCACCTTAATGCCCTGATCTTCTCCTGAGGTCTGGGTGGCCAATTCCTTCACCTCGTTCTAGTCTTTGGTTAAATTTCACTTTCTCAAGGAGGAGGTCAGGATAGACAGTATAAATGTCTTTTGCAAATAAGGTCATATTCACAGGTTACAGGGGTTTCGATGTGGATATATCTTTTGGGGGGCATTCAACCTATGACTGGGGGCAAGGGCAGCGGTAGGGAGATTAGTTAGGAGGCTACTGTAGAAATCCTGGCAGGAGATGATAATGGCTTAGGCCGCAGTGATAGCAGGAGAAATGGTGGGGAGCTGAAAAGATTAATGACAGATTGGATGGGGAATGTGAGAGAAAGACAGGATTTAAGGATAACTACAGGGTTTTGGTATGAGAAGTTAGAAGGATGGGATTCTTTCTACAGGTTGGGGGAGGCCAATGGCAGAGCAGGTATTTTATTGATTCACTGTTTAAGGTCAGGATAGACTACCTCATTGAGAAAGTGAAATTTAATCAAAGACTAAAAGGAGGTGAAGGAATCCTGATTTTTTTCTAAACCGTAAACCTCAGTTTCCAAATATTCTTATCCTGCTCTACTTTCTATTTTTCCATAGTACTAATCATCTTCCAACATATTACATAATTTCCATATTTACTATATTTATTATCTGTCTCCACTGGAAGACTATAAGCTCCCAGGTGGAAGGAATTTTTACTCCTTTGTTCACTAACATATCATAAGTGCCTTAAATAGTGCCTGACACATAGTAGGTATCCAATACACATTGAATGAATAAATGAATGAATGAATGAATGAATGAATGAATGAATGAATGAAGCTTTTTCAAGATCACAGTAAATGGTAGAGTTGAGATTAAAACCTAAGACTGGCTCTAAGACCTATACTATTTCTAATCCATACCACCTCCCTAGATTGTTGTTATAATACTGCCCCTGAATTGCCTGCCTATGGACATCTTTGTAGGTGAAACACTAAAAGGGGACCCTCTTAGAATTCTCATTATAAACATACTTGAAGAGAGTGCAGGGCAGACTTACCTTAGCCGTGGCAGGAGTTACAAATCAGAGTAAGATGTTAGTTCTGTGTGTAAGGAGAGGAGGGTAGGGAAGAATAGAGGTGATCATATTTGTTAATCAGAAAATAAACCAAAAGTAACTTAAGTAACTTCACAAGGCAGTGAATCAGAAATGCCCAAAACTGGAGAACAGTCAAAGGCCACTAAGACCAAACACCCACTAAAGTTTGAATTGCCTCTAACTCAATCCCACCAAGAAGGTAGTTCAACTCTTACCTTCAACTAATACCTTAAATTTAACTTTTCTTCCTTTTATTGAGTAAAATATGCCTTCTTAAAATATTCACCATCAACTCCTCTAAACCAGACCTTATTCCCATACATTAGACCTGGAGTCAGCACACTTTCCTTTGAAAAGAATAAGATAGTAAATATTTTAGGTTTTATGGACCATATGGTCTCTCTGGCAACTATTCAACTCTAGTATTGCAGCATGAAAGTACCCATAAGCAATATATAAAATAGCATGGCTGTGCTCCAATAAAACCTTATTTACAAAACCAGGAAGCAGACCATAGCTTGATGACCCCTGCATTAGACCACCCAGAACAAATTAAATCCCTCTTTCATAGGTCAGTCCTGCAGATACTTTACAATAAACTCAACAGCCCTCAATTCTCTGGATCAAATAAGCTCAATGCCTTCCCCTCTCACTGGTAGGGTTTCCAGTTCCTCCAAGGGCCTGGACCCTCCTCCAACACACTCCAGTTTTCTGTGCATTCTCACTGGGGGATCCTGACCTGAGTAGGATGCTCCAATGTGTCCATACCACAATGGAAGAGGGCTGTCAGCTCCTCCACTCCAGTCAGACCTCTAATGAAGGAGCCAAAGATCACTTTACTTCCCTGCATCCCACATCCCACTGTTGACTTAGAATGTCCTCACAATCACCTACAACCCCAAATCACATCCATACAGGCTAAGTCCTTCCTCCTCCACTCCGTGTTGGTGCCCTTGTTAGTTTAGGCCTTACCTTTTCCCCCTTAGCTTTTGCCTTGTTGAATTCCAGGCTTCAGCTCCCTCTAGTCGAGCTCTCTTTGACCCCTGAACCTGTCATTCAACATACTGGCCATCTCTCCCATCTCTGTTGCTGAGAAGATACTCTCTATCTTCATTCAAGTCCTTGATGAGAAAACTCTAGGAGGACATGTCCACTCTCTCCCATAGTCCCTGGCACTTCCACTGTCCTGTGTATCCCATCTGTGATTCAGTGACACCCAGAGTTATGGCTCCCCTGGTTGCTTTCTCTCTCCTTCAGATGCTGCATCACAGGGGTATAAACACCAGACAGGATAGAACGGATTTGTGTAGAACATGTGCCTGTGTGTGTGGCATTCCGAGGAGAGAGGAAAAAAGGGAGACGGGCCTCTGCTGGATTCTGTGGCAAAAGATATGGTCGTTAAACTCCAGCACATTTGAAATCCAAAGATCTACCTGTACCCACTTGCTTGGAAAACAACATGATTGCAGTAATTTCACATGATTATCTCTGATGTGTTATGGAGATGTGTGATATCTCTGATGTGGAGAAAGTCTATATCAGTGGCCTTTCTCTCACTACCACTAAGTTATTGAAAATGGAAGTTTCCCCCATTTTCTAGACTGGCTGGGCTTTTACGAGATTGGGAATTTGTGTTTTTTCTTATTTTTTAAGTATTTTTAAGTGAAAAACAAACTGTTTTTCAATAGCTGTCAATCATTGACTTCTTTGTTTTTAGGTTGTGAACATTTAAGTCCCAGGAGAAAAGCAATTCAGAAGAAATGTTGGTCTCTCCCTTGTCAATATTGATCTCAGATCATCTCCGGTTTCAGGCTGCAAGAGAACCAGACTTTCAAAATCTGAGAGAACAGGACACTTGATTTTGAGGCAGGTGTTTCTGGGCAAAGGCCGGGCTACGACGGCCCCTGTCACTAAAACCCCAAAGTCTCTCAACCTCTAGTTTCCCAAAGCCTGCTTGGTGTCCTGAAGCTTGTTTATTCCCTTCAGCATCCACCACCTACTCTGATTCTCGGCATTTCCTTCAGCATTGATGTCCTCTATCAGCTCTGATTTCCTATCTAAACATAGAATTGAAGAATTCTTTATTGTAGCCCTAAGAAGCGAGGCTCAAAATTCATTAGCCCTGAGCCAAGATGGGTGGTGGCCTTTATTTCTAGGTGAATAGACAGAGACAAGCTTAGAGTGTGCATATGTGCAAATGTGTGTGTGCTTCCAGCCACTTACCCAAATAGAATTTGGTATTCATGAGTTTTATATTTGTCTGTTTAAGGATGCTCAGACATAAATGGATCTTTAATTACACCGGTCTAAAAATAACCTATCTCCTTGCACACGAATCCCACCTTTCACCAAATTTGTTCCTACTAACATTAGCTTTTCCTGAACTTTCAGAGAAAAGCCTAGGGTGAGTCAGGAAGAAACTCCTGCGTGCAAAGGAAAGACCTCTCCTCAGCAGGGAACCCTCCCCCACTTTTCTGTGAGTTTTCCCCTTTCTAAGAAAAGTGGAGTGAGAGGAGCCAGCAACTGCCTAATTATGGCCTGCCCATCTGCTATTTGTGAATGTCAGTGTTTTTCAGGCTGAGTAGCTTCGCCTTAAAGGAGGGGTTGTCAGTAAGTGCAGAAAGGCTCCCCTCTGCTGCCCTGCATAGAAAGCATCAAACCCGGGTTTGAGGTGGGTTGTCTCTGGGCAAAGGCAGAACCATCAAGGCTCCTGTCACTCAAGCCCCAGGAAAGTCTCTCAGCCTCTGGTTTCCCAACAGCCTGCTTGCTGTGCTGAAGCTTGTTTATTTCCTTCAGCATTGATATCCTCCAGCTACTCTGATTCCCTGTTTGAATGTAGAGTTGATTCTGGGCTAATGGAAAGCAGGGGAACTCCACTGCAAATGCCCATTAGATTTGTCACTGAGCTTCTTTCTGGAGATATCCCCAAGGCTTTTCTTCCTCTTCCTGTGCTCCCTGAGAACATGTGAGCACAAAACCGATCCCAGCTTCTATCCACACCATTCTATACTCTTAGCCTAGGCCTTTGAACCCTCTCCTTGCAAGCCTGGCTTCCTTTTCTTTCTTTCCTTATTCAAATCAACTCAGATCACCCAAGAAAGTGAGACAAGATTCCAATTTGTCTCCTTGAGCTTCAAACCTGAGACTTGTTCATTCCTAGAACTGAACGCCCTAATAGCTTGAGTGCCATCACAAGCACTCCACGCTGCAGCAGAGGCAATTTGTGCTTCAAAAGTAATAGGGAATAAATTGCAGAAGAAATATTTTATGCAAATTAGCCAAGCTTAACATTTTGATAAAGGGCTTTTTTTAAAATGAACCAAGGAATCCAATACTCCACTGCAAGTTTAACAAAAAGAAAATTTCAAATGCCTGAATTTTTAAAGTATGTGACAGCAAGAGAGATTTCTCCTGGTATGTAACACCAAGAGACATTAACCACCCATAAGATGGAACACAGGAGCCTAAGTGCCTAAAACTATTAGTTCAAAACAATATTTATGTGAACTTATGGATTAAGGTTTTTCAATAATTTAAATAACTCTCTCCTTTTCAGTGGACTCATCACTAAGCCAAAACATATTTGCTGTGAGATCAATGCTCAATTTGCATGTGAGCTTGGAACCTGCTATCAAATAGAAGAAGGAAGGAGAGAAGAACAAAGATTTGTTGAGCATGAACTATAGTCAGACCCTGTGCTGGGCAGTTCACATGTTATCTCATTAAAACAGGCATGCTTCCAGTCCCCTGAGAGAAAATGACAAAGGAACAAGGAAAAAGCCATATGCTGATTGTTCTGGGTAAAGACATTCCCTTTTGGAAAGAAAATGAGAAGGGTATAATTAATATCTTTTTCACCCACACTCAGGACTCTTGAATAAGATGCTCCTTCATAACTGAAAAAGGTAGGTTGGAGACAAAAGTTTTTAAAAGCCTGTGAATACTCCCACTTACACCAAATTCAGGCTTCCTGGAAGCCCCAAACCCACATCCCCACAATTCGCAGCTGAAAGTAGTCTACAGGAAGGGACAGGTTTCAGCAAAGGGAAAATACCTGAGTCTCAGCTCTACCTAGAAAAGTGTGGTTGCCAGGGTGCGTTCCCAAACCTGAAAGGCCTTGAAATTATTACAGGGGATCAAGCATCCTCAGGCACACCAAATTTGTAGACAGAATATGTATTTCACACACAGGTACACCATTTCCCAAAATGTATGTAAGTACTGTGGTGATTATTAGAATGCAAATTCATTTTTTAAATATTTTTATTTCAATAGGCTTCTAAGAAACAGGGGTAAGCTATTCAGTGGTGATTTCTGAGATTTTGGTGCACCTATCACTACATTGCACCCAATGTGTCTTCTTTTATCCCTCACCCCACTCCTATGCTTCCCCCCAAGTCCCGAAAGTCCATTGTACCATTCTTAGGCCTTTGCATCCTCATAGTTTAGCTCTCACTTATAAGTGAAAACATAGGTTTCCCATTCCTGAGTTATTTCACTTAGAATGGTCTCTAACCTACAAAAAGACTTAGACTCCCACACAATAATAGTGGGAGACTTTAACACCACACTGTCAATATTAGATCAACGAGACAGAAAATTAATAAGGATATTCAAGACTTGAACTCAGCTCTGGACCAAGTGGACCTAATAGACATCTACAGAACTCTCCACCCCAAATCAACAGAATATACATTATTCTCAACACCACATCACACTTATTCTAAAATTGACCACATAATTGGAAGTAAAACACTCCTCAGCAAATGTAGAACAGAAATCATACCAAACAGTCTCAGACCACAGTGCAAATTAGAACTCAGAATTAAGAAGCTCACTCAAAACCACACAACTACATGGAAACTGAACAATCTGCTCCTGAATGACTACTGGATAAATAATGAAATTAAGGCAGGAATAAATAAGTTATTTGAAACTGATGAGAACAAAGACACAATGTACCAGAATCTCTGGGACACAGCTAAAGCAGCATTTAGAGGGAAATTCATAGCACTAAATGCCCACAGGAGAAAGTGGGAAAGATCTAAAATCAACACCCTAACATCACAATTAAAAGAACTAGAGAAGCAAGAGCAAACAACTTCAAAAGCTAGCAGAAGACAAGAAATGAATAAGATCAGAGCAGAACTGATGGAGATGGAGACACAAAAGACCCTTCAAAAAATTAATGAGTCCAGGAGCTGATTTCTTGAAAAGATTAAAAAAATAGATAGACCACTAGCCAGACTAATAAAGAAGAAAAGAGAAAAGAATCAAATGTACACAATACAAAATGATAAAGGGGATATCACTACTGATCCCACAGAAACACAAACTACCATCAGAGAATACTATAAACACCTCTACGCAAATAAACTAGAAAATCTAGAAAAAAAAATGGATAAATTCCTGGACACCTACACCCTCCCAAGACTAATCCACGAAGAAGTCGAATCCCTGAATAGACCAATAGCAAGTTCTGAAAATGAGGCAATAATTAATAGCCTACCAGCCAAAAAAAGCACAGTACCAGATGGATTCACAGCTGAATTCTACCAGAGGTACAAAGAGGAACTGGTACCATTCCTTCTGAAACTATTCCAAACAATAGAAAAAGAGAGAATCCTCCCTAACTCATTTTATGAGGTCAGCATCATCCTGATACCAAAACCTGGCAGAGACACAACAAAAAAAGAAAATTTCAGGCCAATATCCCGGAGGAACATCGATGCAAAAATCCTCAAGAAAATATTGGCAAACTGAATCCAGCAGCACATCAAAAAGCTTATCCACCACAATCAAGTTGGCTTCGTCCCTGGGATGCAAGGCTGGTTCAACATACACAAATCAATAAATTTAATCCATCACATAAACAGAACCAATGACAAAAATTACATGATTACATTATTATCTCAACAGATGCAGAAAAGGCCTTCAATAAAATTCAACACCCCTTCATGCTAAAAACTCTCAATAAACTAGTTATTGACGGAATGTATCTCAAAATAATAAGAGCTATTTATGACAGACCCACAGCCAATATCATACTGAATGGGCAAAAGCTGGAACCACTCCCTTTGAAAACCAGCACAAAACAAGAATGCCCTCACTCCCCACTCCTATTCAACATAGTACTGGAAGTTCTGGCCAGGGCAATCAGGCAAGAGAAAGAAATAAAGAGTATTCAAACAGGAAGAGAGGAAGTCAAATTATCTCTGTTTGCAGATGACATGACTGTATATTTAGAAAACCCCATCATCTCAGCCCAGAATCTCTTTAAGCTGATAAGCAACTTCAGCAAAGTCTCAGGATACAAAATCAATATTCAGAAATCACAAGCATTCCTATACACCAATAATAGACCAACAGAGAGCTAAATCATGAGTGAATTCCCATTCACAATTGCTACAAAGTGAATAAAATACCTAGGAATACAACTTACAAGGGATATGAAAGACCTCTTCAAGGAGAACTACAAACCACTGCTCAAGAAAATAAGAGAGGACACAAACAAATGGGAAAACATTCCATGCTCATGGACAGGAATAATCAATATTGTGAAAATGCCCAAAGTAATTTATAGATTCAATGCTATCCCCATCAAGCTACCATTGACTTTGTTCACAGAATTGGAAAAAACTACTTTAAATTTCATGTGGAACCAAAAGAGAGCCCGTATAGCCAAGACAATTCTAAGAAAAAAGAACAAAGCTGGAAGCATCATGCTACCTGACTTCAAACTATACTACAAGTAACCAAAACAGCATGTTACTGGTACCAAAACAGATCTATAGACCAATGGAACAGAACAGAGGCCTCAGAAATAACACCACACATCTACAACCATCTGATCTTTGACAAACCTGACAAAAACAAGCAAGGGGGAAAGGATTCCCTATTTAATAAATGGTGTTAGGAAAACTGGCTAGCCATATGCAGAAAACTGAAACTGGACTCCTTCTTTACACCTTATACAAAAATTAACTCAAGAAGGATTAAAGACTTAAACGTAAGATCTAAAACTATAAAAACCCTAGAAGTACCATTCAGGACGTAGGCATAGGCAGTACCATTCAGGACGTAGGCATAGGCAAAGACTTCATGACTAAAACACCAAAAGCAATGTCAACAAAAGCCAAAATTGACAAATGGGATCTAATTAAACTAGAGAGCTTCTGCACAGCAAAAGAAACTATCATCAGAGTGAACAGGCAACCTACAGAATGGGAGAAAATTTTTGCAATCTAC
>NW_012109585.1:634679-650519 GCF_000951045.1 Mandrillus leucophaeus
AATAGCAAAGACTTGGAACCAACCCAAATGCCCATCAATGATAGACTGGATAAAGAAAATGTGGCACATATACACCATGGAATACTATGCAGCCATCAAAAAGATGAGTTCATATCCTTTGCAGGGACATGGATGAAGCTGGAAACCATCATTCTCACCAAAGTAATACAGGAACAGAAAACCAAACACTGCATGTTCTCACTCATAAGTAGGGGTCGAATGAGAGAACCCATGGACACAGGGAGGGGAACATCACACACCAGGGCCTGTCAGGGGGTGGGGGCTGGGGAGGGATAGCATTAGGAGAAATACCTAATGTAGGTGACAGGTTGATGAGTGCAGCAAATCACCATGGCACATGTATACCTATTTAACAAATCTGCACGTTCTGCACATGTATCCCAGAACTTAAATTATATTTTTTTAAAAAAGAAAGAAAAGAATAATGGTCTCCAACTCCATCCAGCAAATGCAACAACAATTATTTTATTCCTTTTTATGGCTGAGTAGTATTCCATTGTATGTATATACAACATTTCCTGTGTCCACTCATTGATTGATGTGCATTTGGGCTGGTTCTATATTTTTGCAATTGTGAATTGTGCTGCTATAAACATGAGTGTGCAAATGTCTTTTTCATATGACTTCTTTTTCTCTGGGTAGATGCCCAGTAGTGGGATTGCTGGATCGAATGGTAAATCTATTTTTAGTACCTTAAAAAGTCTCCATACTGTTTCCCATAGTGGTTGTACTAGTTTACATTCCCACCAGCAGTGTAAAAGTGTTCCCTTTTTACCACATCCACACCAGCATCTATTTTTTCTTATTTTTTTAATTATGGTCATTTTTGCAGGAGTGAGGTGGCATTACATTGTGGTTTTGATTTGTATTTCCCTGATCATTAGCGATGCTGAGCATTTTTTCATATGTTTGTTGGCCATCTGTATATCTTGAGAATCATCTGTTCATGTCCTTAGTCCACTTTTGATTAGATTATTTGCTTTTTTCTTGCTGATTTCTTTGAGTTCCTTGTAGATTCTGGATATCAGTCCTTTGTTAGATGCATAGCTTGTGAAGATCTTCTTCTACTCTGTGAGTTGTCTGTTTTCTGATTATTTCTTTTGCTGTGCAGAAGTTTTTTAGTTTAATTAAGTCCCATCTATTTATCTTTGTTTTTGTTGCACTTGCTTTTGGGTTCTTGGTCATGAAGCATTTGACAAAACTCAGCATCCCTTTACCATTAAGACCCTCACAAAAATCTGCATAGAAGGGACATACCTTAAGATACTAAAAGCCATCTATGACAAACCCACAGCCAACATTACATTGAATGAGGAAAACTTGAGAGCACTCTCCTTGAGAATGGGAACAAGACAGGGATGCCCATTTTCACCATCTCTATTCAACATAGTACTGGAAGTCCTAGACAAAGCAATCAGACAAGAGAAAGAAATACAGGGCATCCAAATCAGTGAAGAGGAAGTCAAACCATTGCTGTTTGCCGATGATATGATTGTATACCTAGAAAGCCCTAAAGACTCCTCCAGAAAGCTCCTAGATCTGATGAATGAATTCAGTAGTTTCAGGATACAAAATCAATGTACAAAAATCAGTAGCACTGCTATACACTGACAGTGACCAAGCTGAGAATCAAATCAAGAACCCAACCCCTTTTATAATACTTGCAAAACAATAAAATACTTAGGAATATACCTAACCAAGGAGGTGAAAGACTTCTAAAGGAAAACTATGAAATACCACTGAAAGAAATCATAAGTGACACAAACAAATGGAAACACATCCCATGCTCATGGATGGGTAGAATCAATATTATGAAAATGACCATACTGCCAAAAGCAATATATATTCAGTGCAATTCCCATCAAAATACCATTATCATTATTCACAGAATTAGAAAAAACAATCCTAAAATTCATATGGAACCAAAAAAGAGCCTGTATAACCAAAGCAAGACTAAGCAAAAAGAACAAATCAGGAGTCATCACATTACCCTACTTCAAACTATACTATAAGGCCATAGTCACCAAAACAGCATAGTACTGGTATAAAAATAGGCACACAGACCAATGAATGGACAGAATAGAGAGCCCAGAAATAAAGCCAAATGCTTACAGCCAACTGATCTTTGACAAAGCAAACAAAAACATAAAGTGGGGAAAGGATATCCTATTTAACAAATGGTGCTAGGATAATTGGCAAGCCACATAAAGAAGAAGGAAACTGGATCCTCATATCTCACCTTATGCAAAAGTCAACTCAAGATGGATCAAAGACTTAAATCTAAGACCTGAAACCATAAAACCTCTAGAAGATAACATCAGAAAAACCCTTCTAGACATTGGCTTAGCAAATTCATTTTTTAAAGCAACTGAATATGTAGGAGTTTTTGGGTCATTATATATTCTCCATCAACAGACCCTAAAAGTATAATCACTATCATATGGAGGCCTACAATTTTTTAACACTAAAAAGAGTATTTCAACACAATAAACTTAGAAAACAATGATCTTGAAAGGGCTTAAACAGTTGTCACCAAACTCACACATACTACTATGTAGGAAAACAAATCACAGTTCTACACTGCAGCCTCATTCACTCTTGTTTAAAAAGAAATTTTAAGATACTTGACTAATCCTTTTTCCAAAATTAAAAGTTGCACATTAGGAAGGCAGAAAAACATAAAAGAAATGCTCAATTGATTTAACCTTGTAACTTTTTACAATTCCTGTGTATCACAAATTCTCCATAAAAATTAAAACCATAAACTGGAGGAAAGGTATACAAAATAAACATAAGCATAAGGGTTAATAGCCTTAATATGTATATCAGTTTTTTACCTATTTGATTGATCACAGATGCTCAAAAATTATAAAACTTAATAGCATCAATCTGGTGAGAAGGGATTTACACAGTCCTAGTTGGAATATTAACTACTACTTTCCTAGAAAACAAATGGCCAAATGCAACAATATCTTTTTAAGAACTAGCTTTATCAAAATATAATTGGCATATAATAAACTATACCTAAGTGTATTATTTGATAAATTCTGATATATATATATATATATATGTACCCCTATGAAACCATCACCACAATCCAGATAGCAAACATGTTTATCACTCAAAATATTCCTTGAGCACCGTTGTAAACCCTCTGCACCACTTCTTCCCACTCTTCCATCCCTAGACAACTATTGCTATGCTTTCTGTCACTCTAGATTAGTTTGCATTTTTTGAGCTTTATATAAACAGAATCACACAGTGTATTCTCCTTTTTTGTCTGGTTTCTCTCACCCAGCAAAATGATTTTGGAATTCACCTATGTTGTTGCACATAAAAATAGTTGATTGCTCTTTATTGCTGAGTAGTATTCCATTCTATTAATACATTGCAGTTTATCTATTTATCCATTGATGAAATTTGGGTTTCTTCTAATTTTTGCCTATTACAGTAAAGCTGCTGTTAGCAGTTATGGAAAAGTCTTTCTGAGGACATATATTTCCTCTCTTCTTGGGTTAGTACCTAGGAGTGGGTCATATGATAAGCCAACTTTTGGAGACACTGTCAAACTCTTTTCTAAAGAGGTTGTACCATTTTACACTCTCACAAGCAATGTATGAGAAGAGGAGGGATGTTGCTATCAGCAATAATTGATATGGTCAGTCAGTGAAATTGGGCTTAAAAAAAAAACAAAGCAAAACTCTAGAATGTGATCAAATTAATCTCAAATCTAAGCATCTATCTTTTTAAAAAAATTAAAAATAAGGATAAAATACCCACAAATATTCATCACACATTTAATTAGTTTTAAAAATTCAAATTGCCTGAATGTTAAATCATGAGAGATGAGGTAAATTAAAATTGTACACCTTGTGATAAAACTCTATTCAATCATTTTGTAAAGTAGCTCAATAATATGAAATATATATTAATATATATTCAGTATGATTGAATTTTCATACATATGTGTAATGAGGAAGGGAGGAGGGAAGAATTAGATGGAAAAATGCTTATTCTTCATACTTGTTTGTATTTTCTTCTCCATATTTGTTTGTATCTTTCTATTTTCTAGGTAAATGTGTTTATTACAATCAGAAAAAAAATTTTTTTTTTTGAGACGCAGTTTCTCTCTGTTACCCAGTCTAGAGTGCAATGGCGTGATCTTGGCTCACTGCAACCTCTGCCTCCCAGGTTCAAGCAATTCTCTGCCTCAGCCTCCCAAGTAGCTGGGATTACAGGTTCCCACCACCATGCCTGGCTAATTTTTTGTATTTTTAGTAGAGATGGGGTTTCACCACCTCGGTTAGGCTTAAACTCCTGACCTCATGATACAATTGGAAAATTTTAAACTTTTTTTTTTTTTTTTTTTTTTTGAGACAGAGTCTCACTCTCTCACCCAGGCTATAGTGCAGTGGTATGATCTCGGCTCACTGCAACCTCAGCCTCCTGAGTTCAAGAGATTCTCATGCCTCAGCCCCCCAGGTAGCTAGGACTACAGTGGCATGCCATCATACCCAGCTAATTTCTGTATTTTTAGTAGAGCCAAAGTTTCACCATGTTGGCCAGGCTGGTCTCAAACTCCTGACCTCAAGTGATCCCCCTGTCTCGGCCTCTCAAAGTGCTGGGATTACAGGTGTGAGCCACCGCACTGCACCAACATTTTTTAAAAGAGTAAAAAAGTAAAAATGAGAGGGCAAGGCAAGTAAAAAAGTAAAAATGAGAGGGCATGGGAGGAGAGTAAAAATGAGCAGGTGCAGAACTAGAAAAGCCCAGCCCCATGGAACACAGATTTTTGGAGGGAGGGAAATACATATGTCTTACCACAGGATTAATAAAAATTGTTCCTACTAATATAATCAATACTCTGATCATAAAGGCAAGGAAGTTTATAATATAATCTTAAAATATTTCCATCCAAAAAGAGTTGTTAAAGTAGAAAAGTTTTTTTCTGTGAAATAAATGAGTTCCTTGACAATGTTAGGTGCATGTAGAACCTATTACCATTAAGTGGTGGCATTTGACACCATAAAGAAGTTTAGGAAAGATGTGGAATCTAATAGGTGTTACAACAGAAGATGGTCATGTGAGCACCCACTACCACCCAGCAAAGCTCAGGGCCCTGTGGCAACGGGGCATCCGTTTGAAGTCAAGGAGGGTGACAGCAGGGGGTTCTGCCCAGGAAAACTGGGAGACAGGTGTGACACTCCCATCAGACACTGGGCACCAGGTGTGGTGTGACCAAAAAGAGACAGGGGTAGAGATGGTTGATGGATACAAAAAAAAATAGTTAGGAAGAATGAATAAGACCTACTATTTGATAGCACAACAGAGTGACTATAGTCAATAATAACTTAATTGCACATTTTTAAATAACCAAAAGAGTATAATTGGATTGTGTGTAACACAAAGGATAAATGCTTGTGGGGATGGATACCCCATTCTCCATGATGTGATTATTATTCATTGCACACTTGTATCAAAACATCTTATGTACCTCATAAATATATACCTACTATGTACCCACAAAATTTAAAAAGTAAATAATTTTTTAACTTTAAAAAACAGAAAATGAAAAAGAGAGAGAGAGACTGGGACCTGGCAAGCCCATGCCTCATCTCTGGCCTAAAAGCTGAAAACTCTGCCCCCTTGGAACTACATCTTATTCCTCTTTGGGGAAGGTGGGGAATAATCATGGAAGACAATGGAAAGTGAGAACTAGCCTCATGGGTGGATGACAGCAAAAGGTGGATACACTGAGAGAATGAAAGGGGAGACCCAAGAATCTAGCCACAGGCTCTAAGTTCAGCCCCTGAGTTGTTGGAAATTGGTGACAGTTGTTGAAACACACTCAGTGGATCTCAGAGCTGACCAGGCGGCTCTGCCCAGAAGGCCTTTTGGAGCTCAAGCATCATGTGGTAGGCTGGGAAATGAATGGCCCCTTCTCAACAGAGGGCTTCTAGATATTTCTACCCACAGAGTCACCTTACAAAGGAACACTCACACAAGAGCAAACTGCGAGGTGATGAGGTCCCAAGAGATGGGTCTACAGCAGTGGGCTTGAAAAAACTAGAATTCTAATCAAGAACTTCAGTTCTTTTGATTTGCTGGCTTTTCTTTGCCAAGACCCAGACTGAGATGCAGATTCTTGCTGGAGAGGGTTGGAGAGGGAGGGAAGGAAGGAGGCGGGGGAGAGAGAGAGAGAGAGAGAAAGACCCAAAGGTCTGGCTGATACTGAAAGCTGGGGGAAAAATTATCAGTTGAGTCTACAAACTCTTGAATTGAGTTTCCTTGAATCCAACATTCAGGGAGCTACTTTCATTATCCAAAACTTCCCCGGTCTCTCCAGTCTATAGATGGAAATGATGGCACGTTGACCTTAAAAACAGATTCCCTACTCTTGCCCTATGCACTTACAAAAGTCCTCCGGTCCTTGGAGATCCTCCATCTCCTAACAGTCCCAAGGAGTGTCCCTTGGCTCATAAGCCCATCTATCATCTGTGATCACTATGCAGGATCAGCCATCTTTCCTTTGCCTTATCTACATTCTCCCCTACACTCAACAAGAGAGTCTCATTTCTGTTGCTTCTGATAGTACCCATCACAAATACATCAACATATGCCAACATCCACTCCAAAAGTGCCTCTCCTGGTGTGGCACGGTGGCTCACGCCGGTAATCTCAGCACTTTGGGAGGCTGAGGCAGTTGGATCATCTGAGGTCAGAAGTTTAAGACCAGTCTGGCCAACATGGTGAAACCCCATCTCCACTAAAAGTACAAAAATTAGTGGGCGTGCTGGCTCATGCCTGTAATCCCAGTTACTCGGGAGGTTGAGGCCGAAGAATCACTTTAAGCCAGGAGGCAGAGGTTGCAGTGAGCCAAGATTGTGCCATGGCACTCTAGCCTGGGCAACAGAGTGAGACTCTATTTCAAAAAAAAAGTGCCTCTCCTGACACCTCCAGGGCTTACAGACTCATTCTGTCTTCTATACCCAAGTGGAAAATCCCCTTGCCCTGACTCTGCATCACTCTGTCGCGTGGGGACAGGGCATCCTTCAGCAGCTCCATGACTTATAGGGTCCTTTGCAAAAATGGCCACTTCAGCTTCTCTCCTTAAGCATTTTCACCATCACATTGAGGGACTGGGCTGGGACAACAGGGCATCCCTTCCATCACCCTTCCTTCTCCCTCTGCTCCAGGTTCTCCCTCTGCCAGAAGACAGCCCCCTTCTTTTAGCTAAAATCCAAAAATCCCCATAAACTGCAACTCATGCAAATAAAGAACTAAATAGGCTCGAAGTGATTACGTTTCTGAGACCTGTATTTTTGCTAGATTTCCGCTAGTCTACCTCTCCTCAAATCCAATAGGAGAAAACTGAATTCTTCCTGCAAACCTCTCCACCACTACCCCTTTTTCTCTTGATCCTCTCTCTCAACTCCACCTCTAGTCACCAAGTCCTAATGGGCTTTTCCTCTTTTCTTCTCTCGTCTTCCATCCTCAGCACTGCCAGGCTCACATTGGGACAATGAGACAACCTCTAATTGGGCTCCAGTCTTTCTCTCTGTCTCTCTCTGTGGTCCATTGGACCAACACTCTGTCAGAGCAAGGCTGCTGTCTTAATTCTTTGGGCTGCTGTAACAAAATACCCTAGAGTGAGTAATAGGTAAACAACAGAAATGTATTACTCACAGTTCCAGAGGCTGGGGAAGTCCAAGATCAAGGTGCCAGCAGATCTGGTGCTGGGTGAGGAGTCTCCATTGATGGCATCTTCTATCTGTTCCCACACAGCAGAAAGGGCAACCAAGCTCCCCAGCCCTCTTCTATCACGGCAGTAATTCCATTCATGAAGGCTCCACCCTCACGACTTAATCACCTCCCCCAAGGTCTCAGTTCCTAGTAACACCACATTGGGAATTAGGTTTCAGCATATGAAGGGGTGGGCAGGTGGGGGGGCCACAAACATTTAGACTACAGCTACTGCTAAAGCACATCTCTGGTTATAGCCCATTACACGCACACACACTCACACATGTGCACGCGCGCACACACACACACAAACAGTGATGCTGGACTAGACAGTCACCCCTGGAGCAGAGAAAGTCATGCTGCATTACCCTGTAAGCATCAGTAATAGTAGCCATTTCTCATGCCCCTGAATCAGGCACTCTAAATATCTTATTTTATCAATCCTTACCCAATTCTGTAAGGTAGTAGCTATTGCTCCATTTTATAGATAAGGAAAATGAGGCTCCGGTATTTACTTTGCTTTTCCTTTACAAACAGGGCTCTAAACATATTTGGGGTCTCAAAACACTGTGAGAATCTAACAATAGCTATGGACCCTGTGAAGGCCATCTGTGTGCCTCCCACTGCTGTGTCTGAGGTTAAGAATCCCCAGCTTGACTCTACCTTTCACTGTCCCCAGAAGCAGGCCTCTGGGATGTTAATTTTATTTTCACTTAGTGATCTTGGAGGTTTTATTTTCTTTTTACTTTCCAGCACCTTCTGTATCCCTGGAATGGGGTTAAGCATCCAGCACAGAACTCTAAAACATGAGAGAGAGAGAGAGAGAGAGAGAGAGAGAGAGAGACCATTATCCCTGACACTGTCCCTCAACTCCCCACAAAAAGCCAATTCCAGTTTCCCAGAATGTGTAAGAGGCATTTTCTCCTGGACAGCCAATGCGCCTTTGAAAGAGATGAGCAGAAGAGCGGCTGCAGCTGCATGGAAAGTAACCCACAGGGTCAAGAAACCAAGGACTTCCCTTCAGGAAGATCAGGAATTAATCTGATTGGTGTCAGAAATACTTCCTCATAGCACCAAAAGAACAAGAGCCCTCCAGCTATATAATCACTAAAATGCCTCCTCCAGCCCTGGGTTAATAGGCTGTCACTCAGACAGGTTGAGCCAGAAACCATCCACAGCAATGACCAAACAAAGCCTCTTCCTCTCCTTCTCACTCACTCATCCACCCATCTATACATGCAAACATCTATAGGACACCTATTGTATGCCCGTGGGTTTAGCTGTGTCCCTGTTTTCAATGAGCTCACAGCATAGAGGGACAGACAAATGATTAAATGGATAATTATAGTGCCACATGAATGTGGATAAGTGTACATTATAATGGATGGATCAATCATGAAACAGCCACACAATAGAGTCCTATATAGCCATTAAAAAGAATAATAGAGCATCATATTCATATCATATTTCCATTGATATGGAAAGATCACCACGGTATATTAAATGAGGAGAGAGGGGAGCAGATTGCACAAGAGTATTTACAGTACTTTACTCTCTTTAAAATTGTATTTTATACACACACAAATTCTGGAAAGATGTTCACCAAATTACTAGTTAGCTCTGGGTGGTTGGTTTTCGAGGGACTTTTATTTACTGTATTCTTCTTGTCTTTCTGTTTTGTTTATATAATTTAAATTTTTCTAAATGAAATAGCTTTCTACAATAAAAATAAGAGACATTCACTGCAGAAAATCAATGTGCTGAGTTCAGTAATGGAGACATTTGCAGGTGCGTCCTGCCCCCACCCCATCCCACCACTCACTTGGAGGACAAAATTCTCTAAAGATACCTGAAAAGTAAATGAAGATGTCTAGAGTTTTCTTCTATTTTTGGTTAGCTGACTATTACAGATTAGAGTTTTCAATGCTAAAGATTTTGGAAAATAAGAAATGATACCAAATGGCCCACGATTACCTTCAATGGCAACAATGCCTTTATTTCTCAGAAGTGAGTGTACTTGACAACCACAGCAGTTTTCACTGGATTTATTATTATTATTATTATTATTATTATTATTATTATTATTTTGGATGGAGTCTTGCTCTATGGCCCAGGCTAGCATGCAATGACACACATAGTCTAGGCTCACTGCATCCTTTGCCTCCCGGGTTCACGCCATTCTCCTGCGTCAGCCTCCTGAGTAGCTGGGACTGCAGGCATGTGCCACCACACCCGGCTAATTTATGTATTTTTAGGAGAGACAGGGTTTCACCATGTTGGCCAGGCTGGTCTCAAATCCTTGACCTTGTGATCCACCCGCCTCGGCCTCCCAAAGTGCTGGGATTACATGTGTGAGCCGCCGCGCCCGGCCCACTGGATTCTTTACGAACAGCAAACCACTCACCAGCACTATGTCTGGGCCCTCACGCCATCCCTCTAGATCCTGTCTGTAAAACACACAAAAGCGGGTGAAAGGGTATGAACCTGATTCCGGACGACTTCTCCTGCTCTCACACTCATACAAGGTTTGGGTGTTAAGTTCATTTATTTACTTGACAAGTGCCTTGTGAGCACCCCCACCCTTTGTATTTGGCGTCTTTTAGGAGCCAAGGCATGGGGTAAACAAAACAGCATGCCGCCATCCCTGTCCTCATGGAACTCAGGATCTGGTAGGGATGGGGACTAATACAAAGTGACTCTGGAGTCAAACTCTCTGAGTTCAAATCCTGGCTCCTGCTTACTAGCTGGGTGGCCTGAGCATGTTAGTTATACTTTCTGGCCTTCTGTTTCCCTGTCTCACAAAGAAGCATAATAAACTCACATGGCTGTAACAGAGATTCCATGAGATGATGCACGTGAAATGCTTGGCACAGGGCTTGGTGCAAAGCAGCCCCGCTAAAGGCTAATTAATATTGTCATCAGCACTTACACTTGTAATGAGCTGTTGGAAAAGAAGAGAGTCCAGAGGAGGGACTGGGTGCTCTCAGCAGGGAAATCATTGAGCATCTCCCAGCACCGCTGCCCACCTTTCCCAATAACAGTGGTCCAGTAGGAGGAAAGAACAACTTGATCAGACTTGGCACCATTCCTCTCTCTAATTAAAATCATAGCCATCAGGAACCCACAGGACTGATGCAATTTCCTGACCACAGGGTTTGACTTGGGTAATCCGAAAAGGCATGCAGAGGCAGAATGCTAATACCTCCCATTCTAGGGAAATATATTGCAGGGGCCCCACCATGCTGACCTTTTCCGCATAGAGTATTTTGATTAACTGGCCACTGATTCCTCCCCTGCAGGTCTGGAAGACTATAAACAGAAAAACGGGTGAGTGGTTGGCCAGTCAGATTTTTGGTTCACTGAAAAGGTTAAGAGAGTGCAATAAAGCACAGCGACTGGAGGAGAGAGGAACCTCATCCGAAGTCACGAAAGGAGGAAGCCAGAAGGTGAAGCTGCCCCACACACTCAGCGCTGAAAGAGGCTGACATCTTTCCTTCTGGTCTTGAGCCAGGCTCGGCCTTTCTGCAGGCCAATTAATTCTAGACACAACATCTGCCCTAAATTCTTCAATGTAATTAGCACATGTTATCAACAGGAAGCTGGTACCCGCGGGCACTTGAGATAATTGTTTCAACACTGGCATTTCTCTGCCTACCGTGAAAGGTCACTGTAGCCGATACAGCTCTGCTATCCCCCATTCCTTTCATTAAATGACAAAAAGCCATTCCTTGTCATTGCAGTTATGTCAATTCACGGGTGCAGGACTCAGGACATCCATGCAAAGGCTTCTTAGCAGTAAGCATGCTGCAAGAGTTTGCAATAATTACTTCCTGTGACTTCTGACATCACCAGTGTCACAACCCCTCATATAGGCCGTATTGCCTGACGTTGTCATATTGCCTGACATCTTTGGGCTGCTGGGGCGGCTGGGGAATGTCTGTACAAGGGATCCCCCTTTTTGCTGCCCCAGTTGCAGGAGACCTTTACAGATGGAGCACATAGAATGACAAACACTGGCTGTTTACAGCAGTACTGAATGTTTTGCTCTGTCTTGTTACTTGACCTGTAGGTGCCGTCGGCTGAGAAGCACAGCTTAGTTTGCTGTGAATAGGACTTAGTGTGCTCAGGATGACTGCACTGGACAATTGCCACCAAGACTACTCAGGACGCCCCCACACATTCTCCAGGAGAGCAAGGAAAGTGGAAATCTTACAAAGTTTCCTCACCTCACCTTGCACCCATGCTGCAGCCACACTGAATCTCTCTTTACCTTTTTTTTTTTTTTTTTTTTTTTTGAGATAGTCTTACTCTGTCACCCAGGTTGGAGTGTAGTGCAGAATCTCGGCTCACTGCAACCTCTGCCTCCCAGGTTTAAGCAATTCTTCTGCCTCAGCCTCCCAAGTAGCTGCGATTACAGGCGTCTGCCACCATGCCCAGCTAATTTTTTTGTATTTTTAGTAGAGATAGGGTTTCACCATGTTGGTCAGGCTGGTCTCAAACTACTAACCTCAGATAATCCACCCACCTTGGCCTCCCAAAGTGCTGGGATTACAGGCATGAGCCTCCACACCCAGCCTCCCCTTAGTCTTGCACAAGCCCCATTCTCTCACCTCTAGAAGTGTCTGATCTTCCTTCTTCTCCAGGAACTCTTCTCTCACCCCTCATTTCACCCGGCTAGTGTGTACTCATTCTTCACCCTAGATAGCATTTCCTCTGGAAACTTTCCCTGAAGCCCCTGAACTAGGAAGGGGCCCTTCACCTTTGGCAATCTTGTTTCATGGTCTGTCTCCCACTAGTAGAAGAGCTGCGTAAGAGCAGGGGTCTTGCCTAACTTGTTCATTCTCCTATCTCCCATGCTTGGCAAGACATTCAATAAATATTTATGGAATGAAGCATGAACACATGGAGGGCATTCCACGCTGCACTGGCTGAGTAACATGAAATTCAGGGGGATATTAGTCCTCAGGGAGACACAATCAACACATTCTTGATTCCAGAGCAAACAGGGGCAAGAAAAAACATACTGTGACCTGGCTGTCCCAGCACTAGTTTCCCAGCAGGCAGGAGCATCCTTCCCGGGAAACAGTACCTCTGTGTGGAAAGCTGACTGCACCCACAGGTCACGTAACAAGACAGAGCAAAACATTCAGTGCTGCTCTAAACAGCCGGCGTTTATTTGTCATCTATGTGCTCCGTCTGTTAAGGCATCCTGCAACTGGGGCAGCAAAAAGGGGGCATCCCTTGTGCAGACATTCCCCAGCCGCCCCAGCAGCCCAAAGATGTCAGCCAATGGCCACACCAAGTCATGGCTTAGGGAAGCTTTAGTGCCTCCCCCATAGTCTCCATCAGTTCCCTGACAAGTTACCCCAAAATCTAAACAAAAACAATATTCTTGCTCTGCCTCCCCTCTCCCTCCAAAGAGAGATTCTGGAGATCCCACTACCCTCAGGATAAAGGCCAAAATCCTTCCTGTGGCCAAGCCCTGCTGCCTCTCCAGCCTCCCACACACATCCCCAGCCCTCATTCCCAGGGCTATGGACACACTGGCTTCTGTCCACCCACACCTCCTGGCTCTGGCCTCTCAAGGTTGACTCAGGCCTCTGCATCCTCTAAAGTGTTCCCTCCTTCCAGGACACCCACACAGAGGGGCAGAACCCCCAGGGCACCACACTCCTCCCACACGGGCTCTCTCCTGCCGTGACTCTACACTAAGTGTGTGCTTACTTGGTTTATTGCTTGCCTCCCCCACTAGACTGTCAATGTGAGGAGGGCAGGGCCAAGACTAGGTCGACTTTGGCTCATTTATCCGCCAGTACTCAAGTGACATGCAACAAAATTCTGTGGAGAGAAGAAATGCATGAACTAACCTAGGTCAACATTACCCAAACTGCCTCTTAATGAAATGCCAATGAGAGCTTGTAAGTAAAAGTTTGAGAAATACGGTGAGCTCTCACCTCACAGTATGCATTTGCATAAGAAAAAAAGAACTCACCGTCCTGCAAGAAAGAAACCTGTTTAACTTTAATGCGATGTTTCCCAGCTTAGCTGAGTGTGAAATCCTGTTCTCCTCTCCTTCAGCATCCTAGAGAGTAGTGTGCCTTAGAACAGCAGTTTGGGAAACACTATCCTAGATCATGTTTCTGTGTTTAAATGTTCTGTTTAAACAAACTGGTAAAGACGCAGTTCTTCAAGATACTCTGAGCCACAGAGCCAGGTGAGGTGGGGCAGGGTCCGAGGTGCCCCTGCTTCCCGCCTGCCCGTCCCTACTCTGCCTTCTGTGCCACGATGGCTTTGGGAAATCATGTTGCTACAGACAGAAAGCCTCACTTCCCTTGGGTTTAGGCCAGAACTAAGAACCAGGCTGGAACTTGGACAGGCATGGAGTAGGCATCTTTTCAGGTTCACAACTCCCTCCCACCACATGCTGGCCACTCAAAACAAGAACAGCAATTGGTATCAGCACTTTTCCAGTCATGGTTACTGATGTGATCCTTTTTGCCTTGAAAGAAACCTAGTAGGTAATTCAGATATAATTTTTCTTATTTAAAAGATTAGAGGAACTAAGACCCACGAGGTTCAAGCAACTTGCTCAAGGTCACTTGGCCCCAGAAGTTGCAGAACTTGAACAAAAGTACAAGAGCTGAGGCTCTTTCTTCCACGCCACAAGGTTATTCTTTCAAACTAAAACTATCCCTAAAGAGGCAGCTGCCGGCCAAGCAGGTCTGCAGGCGTCGAGAGAACTCCTTATGCTGGTGGATAACTTGGACTTATCACTGTGTGATAAGATGCCATAACTGGCCTAATGCATCTATGGCAGCGGCTGCCAACTGGTAGCCTCAGGGCTGGATCTGATGAGTGTGTTTTATTCAGCCACATAGTGGGGTTGTTTTTTAGTTACCCACATTTAAAATTCAAGAAATTTCACCTTACAATCTGGATGAAAACTCTGAGGCCTTCCCCCACCCTCAGCTCTGCGTCCTTGAGATGACCGACAGCTGGCGGGGCAGCAGCTTCCCTTTCCAATATTTGATTACTTGCAGGACCCTATGGCCATTCAAATGTTGCTCCCCTGCTTTGTAGATGATGGCCACTTGTTTCCAAGACCTCCAGACACAGAGGTGTGGCAGAGCAGGACAGAGGGATTGTAGAGAAAGAGGGAGAAACACCAAGAAGAACATCTTCTGAAGTTGGGGATAACAACCTCCACTAAAAATAAAAGCAAGCTTCTGCAACAGTGGGAAATTGCAAACATAAATTTCCTTTAACCAGCAGCCAAACATTTTAATATTTATGCCTAGATTTTCCCAGGCAATTTTAATTAACACTACACTCTTCCTACAGAAAAGAAAAAGGAAGACAGGGGGTACAGAATGTGGAAAAAAAATACTTAAAATGTCATCATTTAAGTGGAATTGAATCCTTTTCAAAACACTGTGTCCAGAGGAGCCGTTGCCTCGAGAGGTGGTTTGTCAGTTCTGTGCACCACTCAAAATCCATTGAAAGCTATAAAAAGCACCTGCCGTCTTCCACAAACTCCAGATTCATTTTCTCCAGGGTTGGATTCTAATGTGGCCCCTTTGCAGCAGAAGCAGAGCTGGGGGCGACAGCTGAGGAACTGCTCAGGCCTGTGACAGGCGAACTTGTTATATTACATTTCAAAGCCACACATTGTTATAAAGAGAGGCAAAGCCATCCAGAGATGCAGCATCTCAAACCCAACTTTGTCAGGCCTGGCTGGCAGCAGGGGGGAAAATACTGATGCAGAAATAGCCAAGCACACTTTTCAAGTTCTTCAGAGTTCAACAGGTCAGGTTGGTTCTTTCTTTCAGCAGATTCACCTCATATTGGCTGTGGAGTTGGCTGGCTGGGTTTTGTATGGAGGATGGAGATTAAGTTCTCCTCATCCCTCATACAAAACTCCCCAACACCCACACAAAAACCCTCAAATCAGCCCTCTCTCCAAATGCAGGTTTACCATTGTCTCCCTGCAAGGTGCCCTCCGCCATCTCTCCAACCCTCCCCACCCTCACTTTCCTCCCAACTGCTGGAGTCTTTGGCCTTTTTTTTTTTTTTTTT
>NW_012109585.1:652024-653336 GCF_000951045.1 Mandrillus leucophaeus
GTTGGAAGGGAAAGCAGGCATGTCTTACATGGCGGCAGGTGAGAGCATGTGATGGAGGAACTGTCAAACACTTATAAAACCATCAGGTCTCATGAGAACTCACTCATTATCACAAGAACAGCATGGGGGGAACCACCCCCATGATCCAATCACCTCCCACCAGGTCCCTCCTGTGACACATGGAGATTATAGGGATTACAATTCGAGATGAGATTTGGGTGGGGACCCAGAACCAAACTGTATCACAGCCCCAGGGGAAGATACTTGGGTACAAAACCATGTGGTGTCACACCACAAGTGACTGTCTCCCACAAAAGCCCCAGGACATGAACCAAACTTCCCAAACCTCCTTCACCAGCAAGCAGAGTGTTTCACACATGGCTGAATGCAGAATGAATGTGTCAATCCATCAGTGACGCCCACATCTACCATCCACTCATTAAAGAAATATTTATTCAGCACCAGTTGCCTCACGCCACATGCACTGCACGTGCACATGTTCCAGCACAAGGGACACAGCAGTGAACGAGGCAGACCTGGACAGACATGGTCCCTGCCTTCATGGATCTCTCCCTCTAGTTGAGGGAAAAGACCACCAAAAACTAACAAATGGATTATATTAGGTAGGGGCCGGGGCAATTGAAGCAAATTAAAGCAAGATGAGAGAGAAAAAGTTCTGGAAGAGGCTGGGCATGGTGGCTCACGCCTGTGATCTCAACACTTTGGGAAGCTAGGAGTTCCACACCAGTCTGGGTAACACAGTGTGTTCGCATTTCTACAAAAAAAAAAAAAATTTTTTTTAATTAGCCAGGCGTGGTGGCATGTACCCTTAGTCTTATCTACTCGAGAGGCTGAAGTGAGAAGATTGCTTGAGCCCAGGAGTTTGAGGCTGTAATGAACCGTGGACACACCACTGCACTCCAGCCTGGGCAACACAGCAAGGCCCTGACTCAAATTTTTAAAAATTGGAAGAAAAATCTATCTTGGTGGTCAGAAAAGGCCACCTGCAGGAAGTGTGGCACATGAGTAGAGACGTTTGTGGAGATCTGGGGGAGGACACTTCCAAGCAGAGGGAAGAGCAGAAATGAAACCCCTAAGGCAGGGGTGGGTATGGCAGGAACAGCAAGGGGGCCAGGGTGGCCCAGGTGGGGAGGGGCTATAGGAGGTGGCTCATGGTGGCTAGTGGTGCCACTCACTCACTACAAGTGTGCTCACAGCAGGTGCTGCCTGTTATTCTTCTTTTATCCCCAGTACATAGCCCAGGAGGGAGATGCAGAGGAAGGTTGTAGCTTGACTTCTCCCACCCCTCATC
>NW_012109585.1:656714-663485 GCF_000951045.1 Mandrillus leucophaeus
CTCGTGATCCACCCGCCTCAGCCTCCTAAAGTGCTGCGATTACAGGCATGAGCCACCACGCCTAGCCACCTTTGGTCTTTTTAACACATAATCTGCTGCCTGTCCTTTTTACATGTAGAGCTTTGTGACTTGCAGCTACACAGGCTGATCTCTGAGGGCACCGACAAGGCCTCCTGTTTCTCTTTGTAACACACATGGTGCGCAGTGGGAATGGCCACCCCTACGCAGTAGGCAGAGTGGACAGGAGGCTCAGGGCCCCAGTGTGGGAAGAAACAGCAGGAACTCAGACCTAGGGGACCATGTGGCTAGAAGGATGGCAGCTCAGTGGCCAATGGCAGAGGCTTTCCAAGCCGTTGGCACTGCCTGAGGCGAGGCAGTACCCAAGAATGGCTGAGCCCAAGTTTCTGCCAGCCTGGTGGGATGGGGACTCAGATTTACAGAAAATGAGACACATTACACCTCTGAGTTTGTGACCTGAAACTCCCATCAGCCTCAAATCCAGCTGAAAGGATGACAGAAGGAACAAAGAAAGGAAGTAGAGATTTCAGCCTCAGTGCAGAGGAGGGAGGCATTGAGAACACATGGGAAGAAGGATGCAACACAGGCTCCAGGAACAAGGAGTGGCGTGCAGCTGAGTCCCAGATCTGAGCCTGGTGGTATATGTGCTTACAAAACCACAGTGCCTATTCAGACGTAACTCACATATTGATTTCAGCATGGACGTGGACTCCTATTGTCAGTCCCCCAGGACAAACCACCTGTCTCTTATACACATCTAGATGTGTATAAGAGACAGGCTCACAGCAGGTGCTGCCTGTTATTCTTCTTTTATCCCCAGTACATAGCCCAGGAGGGAGATGCAGAGGAAGGTTGTAGCTTGACTTCTCCCACCCCTCATCAGAGCCTCTAGCACCACAAAGGCCCCACAAATCCTGCTGTTAAGAGAGAGCCCACAGAGTGTTCGTCCTTAAATGAGATAAAATGGAGTGTTTTCCAACCTAGAACTTTCTGAACATCCCCATCAGGGCCCAACATTTATGTTTGATATCAGCTCAAAGGAAATTTTCCCTTAAAGCATTAGTTACATCTGTTCTGCTATTTTTGCATCTAGGGGAGCAGGAAGCCCAAAAAAAAAGCCTTCGTTTAAAGAAAGATTCCGGAGGTTTCTTTCCCTCCTGCTTGAGTCATTGAAGTGATGCTGAGCTCCCCAGATGGAGACAGAAAACGGGTAGAGAGATGAGAGAAAAATGCTACCGAGGTTGTAAATCAAGCCCTTGTGATTGACCGGAGGTACTGTCTGTGCCTTGGCTAGAGACCGAGGGACTTGCCACAGAAAGAGCAATAAGGCAAAGACAGGCCGGGCGCGGTGGCTCATGCCTGTAATCCCAGCACTTTGGGAGGTGGAGGTGGGCGGAACACTTGAAGTCAGAAATTTGAGACCAGCCTGGCCAACATAGTGAAACTCCGTCTCTACCAACAAAATACAAAAATTAGCTGGGTTTGGTGGTGGTCTCCTGTAATCCCAGCTGCTCAGGAGGCTGAGGTAGGAGAATCACTTGAACCTGGAAGGCGGAGGTTGCAGTGAGCCAAGATTATGCCACCACACTCCAATCTGGGTGACAGAGTGAGTCTCTGTCTCAAAAAAAAATAAAAAATAAAAAATAAAATAATAATAATAATAATAATAATGGAAAGATGAGGACAGAGGTCGAGGTCCATCCATCAGCCCCAGTGTCCTCCTGTTGTGTCCCCTCCACTCCTTCCCTAAGCTGCTGCCAGTCACACCTGATCACCTCCCTTGCGGCCATCGCACAGCCACAGCCTCTCTTCCTCCTGCGGGCTGCGCTCTAGGTGAGGGATGGCTCTGAAATGCAGAGGTGACCTTGTTGCTGTCTGTTAAAAACCCTTCAAAGGCTCCTCCCTCTTCTAGGGACAGAGCCCAAGTGCCTTTCACAGCCCAGTCCTCATCACCTCCCCATCACCGCCCAACTCCTGCACTCAGTCCAGCTGAGCCGACATTCCCAGAAGCCTGTGACTGTGCCCAGGGCAAGAGGTACATTTTGCAGGGCCCTGGGCACACACCCACATGCGTTTGTGAAACAAAAGTTTCTGGAAACAGTGATCTTTACTATGTACCGTGTACCCTCATATTTTCAGTTCCATCCATTCTATTTGTTTTTTAAAGCAGGTCATGACATGGTAAATCAGTTTCATGACTCACTAACAAACCATGAACTCCAGTTTTTAAAACCATATACTAAATGAATTTCTACCGTCCCTCTGAATCTTTTCTTCTTGCCCGTCTGAGATTTCATACACAGCACTCTTTCCCGTAGGATTCACTTTCTCTTCCTCATTCCCCCATTGGCTAATTCAGTTGTTTTCCGTCTTAGCTGCACATGAGAATTACAAGCGTGCCTTAAAATTATAACAATGCCTGGGCCCTATCCAACCCACCCCTCAACTCCCACTCCGAGATCCTGATTTAATTGGTCAAGGTGGTCAAGGTGGAACCCTGACTCCCAGGTAGTTCCTCATGGGCAGCCAAGGTTGAGAAGCACTTGGCCTGACTTCTACTTAATCTTCAAAATGTATCTGCAACATTCCCTCCAGGAAACTTCCTCTCCCACCCCCGACACACACACACACACACACACACACACACACACACGAGTCCAGTTTTGATGGCCCTCCCACAAGCTCCTAACCCTCCCTGGTCCAGGCTGTGTAGCATCCACCACATTTTACTGTGTTTGGCATTCTGTCTCTCCTTTAGGTGGTGAATGGCTTGAAGGCAGAGATGTGTCACATCTCATCTCTGTAAACCCACCATGCTTAGCGCACCAAAAGTGCTCAGTAAATATTTGCTGCAAGATCTTTGAGGCAGGTCCTATTTTACAGATAAGAAAATTGACATCCTGAAGGTTAAATAAGTTAGCCAATGCTGTACAGCTAGAAGTGTACAACGGGATTAGAACTCAGATCTGCCCAGTTCTGGGGTCAGAGCTTACTAACCAGCATGGGAGCCTCCTTTCATGCCCTCAACAGACCAGAGTCACAGTGAGTCCACAGACCCAACCCAAGCTGCTCCAATCCTTAAGGATGAAGGTCCCAAGAAAACCATTGGCTTTGCCAGCAGAAGTATTTTTCCCCTGGCTCTTTCCTGGCTCTGGGTTCACACAGTCACCCCCCGCCCCCATGCAAGGGACTTGGTCCTCATCATCTTGCATTTTCACTCTGCACTCTCCAACCCAGAGGCGCCAACCCAGCTCCCATACTCCTCATGCTGGTTGGACATTTCCAAATGGACATTCTCTCAAACAATATGACTCATCCCAAACTCAGTCTCTTCCTGCTCTTGTTCCCAAACAGTCTCACATCCCCCCCAACCTCTCTCTTTTAATCCTTCCAATTATCTAAGTTCAAAATATCCCAACCCTGACTTTTCTACCTGGCCCCCTCCTCCTTACTCCCCTGTGCCATCCTGCTAGGTACCTGGGCTCCTCTATTGTTATTCCCCATACCCTACCCATTAACCTATCAGCCCATGGCCCTCCCATGCCATTCCCATGGTCAGCCTGCTCCCAGTTCATCACCACCGTTCCCTGGACTGAACATCGGTCTCCAGTACATCTCTCTGCTTCCAGGCTCCCCACACCTATCAACACCCCCAAACAGGATGCCTGACAAATCTTCCAAAGCCCAACTCTGGCCAGGTCCTTCCTTTATTCAAAATCCTCCAGTGAGCCCATATTAACCCACATTGGTAAGTAAAACCCAAGTGTCGAAGCCTACTAGTGTGAGCTGGTTGTAAGGGACCTTTCCAGCCATATCCCACCATGACTCTGCAACATGTGCCTGCACTCCCAGCTGATGACTCTGTCAGGCATGCCATTTCTCAGACCTGCCTCCTCCTCCACCCTGGTCCAGGCACCGTCGTCATCCAGGAGCAGGGCTCAAGGAAAATAACAACATCAGCAGGACCATCCTCACAAGCCGAATGATACAGGCATTAAGCCATTGCTGCCCATGTTAATTCCACGTCATCAAGTCATAAGTTGGGTTCATTCATGAGCTCACAGCAGAAAAAGGTTCTGCAGCCTCCCTTGTCCCTAGGGAGACTCATAACCAGAGCAGAAGTGGGAAGTCACCACCACATTTTCTGATCTACACCAAGTTTCCTAGAGGAAGGATAGGTAGGTAACGGAGTTTCCTACTCCTTTGGGCCCATGGGAGGCCCAAGGGCCATGGGAGTACAGAACCCTTGTCATATTAACTGTGAAAAGAAGGTGGGGAAAGGTTTCTAGTGGAGTCTTGGAGAAGGCAGGTGAGGGTAAGGCAGCACAAAATTGTGGGAGTGGGGAAAGCTGGCAGCCTTGGAGATGACACCAGGTCATGGTGTCCCTGTGGACTACAGAGGATGGAGTTTCTGGCCTCCGATATGCCCTCAAGTGACTTACATTTTCATAAGGGAAGGAAGTTATTCCAGAGTGTCTGTCTGATCTGGAGTAATTAAGGCTTAGAAGTCCAAGGAAATATTCATCAGAAGCACCTTCCCTTGAGCAGGGCTTTCTTTCCTCCTTAAACCTGAGAAGGCTGGGGCCTTCCTTCCCTCTACAGTCCCACCACACATGAGGAATCAATCCCTAGATGTCCCATCCCATGACCAGACCTCTTCAATTCGATGCTTGGGGGTCCCTAAGTCAACCCCTCCCCACCCCATAACCTGTCCCTGTTTCAAGTCTGATCCTCCCTTGCACAGTGAGCCGATTAGAGCTCCTACTTTGGCATTCCAAATGCCTAATTGGGAATAATTACGACTCTTAATTACACTTCAATCATTACGTACCAACACCACAGCTGTTTTTAAGTTTTATATTTCATTAAAGCAATGTTTTCAAGAGCCCATTTAAAAAGGAGGAAAAACTACTGGATAATCATTTATATTTAAAAGTAAATAAGAGCAAATTATGATCATGTTTGTGAAACAAAACACTCTACCCAATCCAGTTAGTTATTAACCTAAAAATCTTTCTGAGTCACCTGGAGCTTTAGGTTCACGTAATAAGCTCGGTGACTCTGACTCTAAAATTCCAGGCTTCATTTCCAGTGGTAAAATGCTAGACCCCAAAGCTATAGAGTTTCCAACAAAGGATGGCAATGACGAGAAAAATGTGGTCAAGGCAGAAGGTCAGGTAACCCAAAGCAAGACTCCCGAAGACAATAATAACAATTTCTTGTATCGATACAGCACTTCCCATCTTAGAATGTATATTCAGGTATACTTGTGCATAGGTCCAAGCCTCATTTTCTTTGATTGCTCTTAACCTTTTAAAGGTGTAGTCATGAAAATTATTTTCCCCAGAAAAGTGCACATTCTTCAACCAAACACAAGATTTTTCACATAATTTTAAGAGGTTCACAAATTCTTACATAGGGTCATCCATGAATTTCTTAGGATTTGTGATTTACAAAGTCCTCAGTGTTCATTTGTTTTTTCTAGTAAATGATGAAAGCATGGAGGCACCTGCAAATTATATGTACTGTGAAATTTCTAGGCATGATTCTTTACTATTCATTCTATAGACATTGACTGAATGTCTACTGTGTTCCAGGCATTGGGCTGGTTGCCAGAAGAGAGTAAAGATGTGGTAATGAATCAAACAGGGTCCCTTAAGGAACTCGCTTAAGTTGGAGAGGCAAGGGAAGGATGTAGGTCATGCTGAGGAGGAAGGAAGAGGAAGTACTGGAAGAATTTTGGTCCCTGGGATGCTGCCAAGCTAGGGCTGGCCTTCCTATAAAAGCTGCAGGTGGAATGGAAAGGGAGGGAAGTGCCCTGGCACCAAACACACAACAATGATATTAACAGCAAGACCTGAGCCTCATACAAGTAATTCCAACCCCTTGAAAGCAAGCTCATAAGCTTAACCCAGCAGCCAGGGAATGTGATAAGTTCATCCGTTAATTTCCAGGGGTGTGCTGATTGTCTTCTGAAGACCCTACACACTCAGCATAGGAATGAGAATTCATGGCAGAGATATTTGCTGTAAGAAAGGCAAAGACTAAGTGCAAAGGATGTAGCTAATTCCATAGGTGGTGTATTTGTCTGTTCTCATGCTGCTAATAAAGACATACCTGAGACTGAGTAATTTATAAAGAAAAAAGGGTTAATGGATTCACAGTTCCACATGGCTGGGGAGGCCTCACAATCATGGCAGAAGGCAAAGGAGGAGCAAAGACACGTCTTACATGGTGGCAGGCAAGACAGCATGTGGAGGGAACTGCCCTTTACAAAACCATCAGGTCTCATGAGACTTATTCACTATCACAAGAACAGCAAGGGAAAGACCCACCCCCACGATTCAATTACCTCCCACCAGGTCCGTCTCATGACACATGGGGATTATGGGATCTACAATTCAAGATGAGATTTGGGTGGGGACACAGCCAAGCTGTATCAGGTGGTTTATTGCACTGACTGCTCCCATGTGACATTCTAGTCCCCTAATTCAAAGCTAGGCTTCTGATGTTTACAACCTGTTATTTTGCCAAGCAAACATTTGTTTGTCTACTATTTACTAACATCACTATTTTGTGAAAGACATTTCCTTATTATCTAAGAATAAAAAATAAAGGACAGTTTCGTAATGAAGTTTCATAATGAATTTCCTCACCAGAAAAAAAGAGTTGGCACTTCACATCATGTGTATATCCACAACGCACACAAATACACAGTTTACATTTCCTTATTTTTCTAATTTTTCTAAAGAC
>NW_012109585.1:664995-669976 GCF_000951045.1 Mandrillus leucophaeus
GCGGATCACGAGGTCAGGAGATCGAGACCATCCTGGCTAACATGGTGAAACCCCGTCTCCACTAAAAAATAGAAAAAAATAGCCAGGCATGGTGGCGGATGCCTATAGTCCCAGCTACTCAGGAGGCTGAGGCAGGAGAAGAATACTGTGAACCCAGGAGGCAGAGCTTGCAGTGAGCCGAGATCGTGCCACTGCACTCCAACCTGGCTGACAGTCCAGACAGACTCCGTCTCAAAAATATATATATATATATATATTCTACAAACTAGGAATACAGCAAATAAATGCAGGGTTGGTAACTTACACAGCAGGGCAGAGGAAGCTACTGCCAATGTGCCCACAAAATGGAGATCGCTATAATAAATAAGCTAATTCTTCCCTCGACACCTTCCAGAAAGCCTCAAGACTTAAGTTTCTATATGCAACAACAGACAGAAGGTTGGGAATGGGAGGCACAATGCTGAAAACAGGACTTATCGAAAGTCGACATACAGAAGTGCTATGCCCCAAGATTTCCTCTCCAACTCCACACAGCCCAGTGACTAATTCCATCCACCCTACTCCCAAAGAAACCAAAGGTTTATTCTTTGGAGAAATTAGAGAAGAGAGGCTCTGGACTCAAACCATCAGGCATACTAGAGATAACGGGAGGTTAATTTAAAGCCTGCAGTCCCCATTCTTCTGCTGCACTCCCAGAAAGCTGAGAATAAGGCATTTTTCCCCTAGGCTACAGACAAGATGATTTTTATCCATAGAAAAGATGGCCAGATTCTTATATTTGCCTGATATTACTACAGTGAAGCCTACTAATTGACCAGTCTCTCTCTCTTACACATACACACATGCACACACATACCTACCTGCCAAAGAGCCTTTAAAAACCATAGTGTTAGATATTAACAGCAAGCAGGATCACTTAATATTTGAGGAATCCCTCCAATGTGAAAGAAAAAGCAAAACAGGAAAAAGGGAAAGAACCAGAAAAAAAATGAACTAATAAAGAGAAGTAAATTCCTAAATTTTTAATAAAAAAATAAGATACTATATCCAAGAAACCAGAATAGGATCCTACCTTATTTAAGGGAACAGAGTTCAGGAAAGAACTTTAAAATTAAAAATAAGATAGCTCAAATAAAAAAATTCAATGGAAGATTTGGAAGACAAAGATAAAGAATTTTTCCTGAAAGTTGTTTTTGCCTAGTTTCCGCTTCTCTAGAAAGAGAGACCAAAGAAGAGGTGAGAATTGGACATGGGGTGCAGAAGACAATGGGACACTGCTTTCGAGTGAATGTTTAAGCCTGAGATTTTATAACCACCAAAACTATCATTCCCCAGCCCTCTGCAGTTGAGAGTAAATGGAAACATTTCAAACTTGAACAAACTCATAACTTAAGCAGAGAATCTAAAGCAGAAAAGCTACAGTGTTCCCAAGTGATGAAGGCCTAGTGTATTTGTCTGTTTTCATGCTGCTGATTAAGACATACCTGAAACTGGGCAATTTACAAAAGAAATAGGTTCAACTGAACTTACAGTTCCACGTGGCTGGGTAAGCCTCACAATCATGGTGGAAGGCAAGGAGGAGCAAGTCATGTCTTACATGGATGGTGGCAGACAAAGAGAGAGCTTGTGCAGAGAAACTCTTGTTTTTAAATCCATCAGATCTCGTGAGACCCATTCACTATCACAAGAACAGCACAGCAAAGACCCACCCCCATGATTCAGTCACCTCTCACCAGGTCCCTCCCACAACACATGGGAATAATGGGAGCTACAAGATGAGATTTGGGTAGGGACACACAGCCAATCCATATCAGCTATAGAACAATCAGTACAAGTCAGAAGCAGGAAGATGGAAATTTCCAAGGAGGGGGACTCCAGGAGGAAAACAATAACACAAAATTTATAGAATATTGATATGTAGTTTGCCAAAAATAAACTGATGGAAGTGTGACAATGTCTAATGAAAAAAAGGTATGTAACAAAAGGTCTGGGAGTAAAAAATAGAAAAAGACATTAACTCTAGAAAATAAAAACCAAATAAAAATTCTCAATAAAAACCAAGTAAAAATAAAAAACAAAATAAAAATTCTCAAAGAAAGAAAACAACTGTAGTACTTTACCTGGCTTATCAATGAACAATCGTCATCATACCAATGTAACCATAGACTCCTAATTCAACCAAAATACATTATGTCATTTTACTGAGGAAGAGGCAGTGAGGTAGGGGTAGGTAAATAGAAGGGAGTGTGTATAAGGATCCTAAACCTACCCATACTCTAACAAGAATTCAATAATGTCCAAAATGAGTGAGTCAAGAAATAGCAGTAGTAGCATATTATTTACAAATATGGAGGTAAGTTTCTAAAGAAATATTAAAGATGTTGAAAGTAGTGGACCCTGGAGAGGACTGAAAATGATGAGGGTTAGGACTCTTGACTGCTACAGCTCATTGTGAGTTTTTAATGTATGAACATATATTACTTTAATAAAAGTAAGTTTTATTTTTTGAAATAACATACATGACGCACTACCATACTGTTATCAATAATGTTTAAATGCTTAAATATGTTAAATTTTTTGTGATCCTTCCTGTTCTCTGAAAACAGACTCCCTTATAACACATAAGTCTATTGTTCAACTTGGACCTATTTGATTTTCACCTGTACTTTCAGGCACACGTTCTGTACAAAGGCAGCGATTCATCTGTTAACATTTTTCTAGCACTCAGTAGCTAATCGCTCCCCAGCCCTCTGCAGTTCTGAGTCCAGGCTGGCACCTAACAGTTTCACAGTTGGCCCAGCCAGTCTGGCCTACAAGCTAATGACCCATTCATTGTGTCCTATGATAACAGCAGGCTGAGCCATGGTGTTCAACAGCTGGAGCCCTTATCAGCCCACCAGGTCAGGCCAATATTCCTGTCTCTTCAGGAATCCATCTGGCTTTCAGCAGAACCTGGGAAGTTACTGGTGCCAGCTTGCTTTTCTGGCTTAATGCTGAGGACCAAGTCCTCTACCAATACATCCTTCCTGGGAAGATAATGAAAGTGGTATTTTTCAAGGTAATAATTCCATAACTGTAATGATTAATAAACTTCCCAAAATGAGTGTCACATCTCACCAAGAAGCCAGCAGCAATTAGACTCCTACAATCTGTGAAGCCTTCTGGGGCTGGGGACCTGAATATCCACAACACCCGGACCCTCTTTCCTGGAGGTGTCAGAGGCTCTCCTTCTGTCCGACGTGGACACCAGTCTGTGTGATATGATCCTGCCATTGAGTAAACATCAAGAGGGCCAGACTTGACTTGGACAGTCTCTTTCCAAATCCAATCATGTCATAATCAGATTTAATTGAGATTAATAACCTCTCACAACTGGCTCCAGGTATTTCATCAACAGACACCGTGCTAAGAAAACTGTTTTGCCAGCCTCCAATCTGGCCAAACAAGTTCATCCCTCCTCCATCCCCATACGGGCTCCCAGCCCATCAGACCACCAAACCCTTCAAAGACAGAAAAAAGTACCAAGGGTACTTCAGGAGTCAAAGGATGAGAAAAGCAAATACAGAACTACTTCTGAGTCAGAAGCATTGAGATCCTGGCATGAACCTCTTTGCTCTGCTCCAATAGCCCCTATTGGGTAGAGGCAGGAAAGTTCTAGAAGCATTGTGGCCATCACTGTTCCTAGGATGGGCCCGACCTAGGCTTGTATGCACTGTAGCTAATGCTTCCCAGTTCTGGCCACCTTGGTTGCTACACTGAACTAAGAGTCAACATCTTATTCATTTCCTCAAAGACATATGTTAAGCACCCACTACATGCCAGGCCCTGTACAGGGCACTATAATTTAGTGGCGACTAAGACAGAACAAGGTGCAGCCCGTGTGAGTTTAGAGTCTAGACATGGAGAGTGGCTAAGCCAATAATCTCACACATAAATATGGAAGGACACATTTTAATAAGGGATGTAAGAGTATGGGGATTGATGACAGAGAATAGAAAGGGAACCTAATGTAGATTAGGGGTCAGAGAAGGCCTCCCCACGACCAGCTAAAAGATGACTAGGAATTAACCTGGACATGGAAGAAAAGAACCTCCCAGTCAAAGGAACCATCTGTACTGTGTCACTGGAATGGGATTATGACAAGTGGTTTGTGCAGCTGAAACAGAGCAAGAACGGGGCCAGGAGAGCTAGACGAGGCCACAGAGTCCACAGAGGCTGGGCCATGGTAAAGAGGCTGGGCTTTGTCTGAAGCACAATGAGAAGGTGCTTATGTAAGACAGCTCTTTCAAAGGCTTGGAGATGTGTGGGCATATATCTTAAAGCACAGCTTCTATGTTTCCCATTTGGGAAACACCTTCCTAGAATAAAGTACATTCATTCATTCATCCAGCAAGTGTGTACCAAGGTAATAAGACAAACACACACCCTGGGTGAATCAGTTTCACGTGGTCAATGGTGTAAAGTTTGTCCTAAAGAACTAATGGGTACTCCGCCCAGCAACGTGGAGAAAACACAGGCTCCTGCCCTCTAGGGGCTTGAGGAAAGAGGTAGGTCATCCTGTGATTTCCACAGAAGAAAAGGCCCTTTCACACTCTTGTTCTAATCCGGTTCTTTTAACCCAGGATGTCAAATGGAAACAACAAAACAAGTTGAAAGAAATTGAACTTGCTCTTTGGAATGAGAATTCTGAAAATATGCCCAGCAGTCCTCTTCCCATGAACACACACATACATTTGACTCTTGGCCTAGGGCATTCTTTGCTGAGGTGTGGTACAGATAGTCAGTGCTGTAAGAGTTAAGAAGAGGGCCAGGCGTGGTGGCTCACACCTGTAATCCCAGCACTTTAGGAGGCCAAGGTGGGCAGATCTCTTGAGGTCAGGAGTTTGAGACCAGCCTGGCCAACATGGTGAAACCTCGTCTCCACTAAAAATACAAAAATTAGCTGGGTGTAGTGATGGGTGCCTGTAATCCCAGCTACTTG
>NW_012109585.1:671781-679763 GCF_000951045.1 Mandrillus leucophaeus
AAAAAAAAAAACACAGATTAAAATTTCATCCTTCCCCAGGCCTTACCCGATACCTAGAATGAAAGGATATTTACATAGTCCATAGTTAGGTATAACCATTCCCATTTTATAGATGAGAAAACTGGGGCTTAAAGAGAAAGAGTCACAGTGCCAATTGGCAGTACATTTGGAACTAGAAATCAGTTTTCTCAACTCCTAATTCAGAGTGTTTTATACTAGGACTTCCTTCCCACATGGGGCAGGATACCTATCTCTACAGAAGATCAGATTGTCAACTTTATGTCCTACTCAGCCAGAGTTACATGACACAAAGGTCTCTGAGGTCAGGGTGTCAAAGCCAAAACACAGGGCACCTCCTTGGCATGCCATGTAACCTCATTGCCTTTTTTCCCCTTTCCAGGGAGCTCACAGACTCCCTGGCAGCAGCTTTGCTCCAGAGAACTAAACTCACCCAGGCTTCTGAGGGTCTATAGAAGACATCACTCTAAGCACTATTTTCCAAGGACTAGAAAGGTACCCTAGTTGGGTTGCCTCAGCCCTCTGTCAAAGGGAGAGGTTCTGCACAGGGGACTGAAAACGTCTGTATCACTCACATTATCTTAACCTCCCAGAGTCGTAAGCAGGGAAGGCCATCAGATGGAAGCCTTTAATTACCTGCAGATGATCCCAATTAAGCAGCACTGCCTCCCCAATTAGCAGTCCTTTTCATTGAAAATCATTAGGCTTAATTTCATTTGCCAGGAAACACCTTAATCAAGCAAGCTCTGTCCCCAACTCCTGAGGCAGCCAGACTCCCACTGACGTCAGCCTGACCCTGCCTGGCCTAGATGATGATGCTAAATTGAGCTCTGAGTCAATTTCTCAATTAAATCCATCCCTTTAATTACACTGTTTTCTAACGTATAGCCAGACCAATGATCTGTGTTCCTTAAATTACTCACTAAAGGTAGAACATGTTCAAAGAAAGCCTATCCCTAAAGGGGATAAATGTGTAAGCACACTCCAAGAAGGTACCTCTTATAAAAAGTAAATCTGAAAAACCATAGCAGGACAGCCACAAAGCACAGCCTGTGTTCAAAACGCAAAGCAGGAAAGCTGCTGGCGCCTTCACTGTCAAAACGGGAGGAGCTCCAGATTTCTTCTGCCCCTTTTTTCCTTCACTATGCCCCAAAAAGGTGAAAATTGAGGGAGAGAATCTTAGCATGCAAACCCTGCACTACCCTCTGGGGACTGTCACTGATGGTGTGTTTCTGTTCGGTGGGAAGAGTTCTTCCCAGGTGCAGATGCCCATAGGCAGCCATTTACATTATCAGCCTTTGAATCCTAAACCTTTTACTCAAAAGGTGAGGGAGAGTGACTGCAGGAAGAAGAAAATTCAGAGTTGTGCCACCGGGACCGCTATCAATGGAATTGCAGCCTATTACATGTCAGCACTAAAGCCAACTGTTGACCATCAAATTTAGAATTACTGTAGAGAACCTCCTTCCTGTGTCCAACTCTCTTATTCCAAATTCAGAGTGCCCATTCAGGGTTCAGGGTAAACCAAGGGGTCCATTTCCCCTGTCGACAACCAGCCTGAGATCCTTCACCCTGCTGTGTTCCCAAAATGGTTTTCCTCCCCATCCTAGCAAGGCTCGCCCTCAGCTGGGCTGGCTTTTTCTTCCTTCTGCTTGATTCTCAGCAGACTTACACCTCCAGGAAACGGGAAAGGGAGGAAGAAAAGTACAAGATGGAATTGGTATAATCATAATTTAGAATCCCTGTAAACTTATCCACTAAAACCCTACAAATACATCTTAATTTTCACACTGAAATAGGTATGAAGTTCAAATCAAATTCTGTTTCCTTTAACTTTTTTCATATCCATGTTAATCACATTCCTGTGAAACTGAAGAGAGAGAAGTCCCCCTCCTTGATACTAAATTTAATATGGAGATGATTAGAAGTGCATTTGTCATTGTTGCCTGGAGAGCTTCATGCATTAGCCCTCCCCAAATCAGATTAACACTTAACCATTCCCTGCTGCTCCCCAAGTCCTCACTCCTATGCCAGGCCTCTACAATAATCACCTTCTATTGATTTTCCCCAAACTATTTATTTTTAAAACTTTATAGTCAGCTCACCTTAATTCATTCGTATTCAACTTTTGGTGAAAAACCCCAAACACTGGGAGACTCTGATCCTATCCCCTCTGGTTGAGATAGATATATGTATTTGTCTGAAGTCAATTGTTTTCCATTGACTTTTACCATTTCTTCCCTCTCTTTCCTAAAGACAAAACTATTTAGATCTGATCAATCATCTGGCCTGTTAGATGAGCTACCCTTTCTCCTTTATAGAAATCCTGATTGAAAATGTGGCTGCTCTGATAGTGGTCTAGAAACATTTCCCAGGAGCAAGCCACAGTTTGTCACTGCATTCAGTTTCAAAGCATTTTGGTTGGGGAAAATGGATTCTTTAAATTTTCCTTAACAAAGTACCAAGTCACTCCTGAGAGTCCAGATAACCAGTGCCTTGCAACCCGCACTGCTTGGGTTTCTGTGCTAGCATTAGGGAGTAAGCCAGGTAAAAAGCTTAGTGATAATACCAGAGGTGGCCATACTACTACTAGTAGTAGCAATAGCTAACATTTGAGTCCTTACTGTGTTCCAGAAACGTGAAAAGTGTTCTCCCTACAATTGTCTCACCTATACAGTAGATATTATCCACAATTTACAGAAAAGGAAACTGAAATTTAGAAAAGTCAAGTAATTTCCTCACGAACACACAGCTAGTGAGTGATTGTGCCCAGGATTAAAACCCAGTTTGTTCTATTTCCAAGTTGTCTGATACCTCAGAGTAGGTAAAGGAAGAATTAATATTGAGCTGAAATTAGCATCTATTATATAATAACCCTCTATTCCTGCTTGGCTTAGGTAAGTGCAAATTAATTCAATTTAGATCTGTCCTCGTACTCAGGTTCTGACATCCAGGTGAATTAATTCCCTCTGAGTCTTAGTTTTCTCATCTATGCAATGAAGACATTGGACTGAGTGATACCATGGGACACTCCCAGTTCTTACAGTGTGGGATTCTAGATAAATGTGATATAGACAGAACTATGTACAGACATTTAATGCTGGAGAAGCCCTGGAGGTGATCTAATCTAGGTGTGTCAAATGCACAGCATACATGCTGCCTCTTCCCTCTGCTGTGCCCATGGTAGACATCACTAATGGATCACCATCTTCTTTCTTGACGAATCCAGTCATAACTTCAGAATTCTTTCCAGTTCTATGCTAAGTAACTGAATGAGACAACCGCACATAAAATAAACCTAGTTGCCATCCCAACTGTTAATCAACCTGCTCAACTTAAAAATGAGGAAACTGAGACACAGAGAGGGTAAGGGATTCAATAAACATCTATTGAGCAATTGATATGTGCCAGATCTTGTGTTAAATTCTGAGAAAGAGATGAATAGTAATAGTCTTACCCTCTAACAACTTTCAGTTTTGTGACAGATGTAGGCTGTTAAACAAGCAGTTACAATACTGTGTAATGAGTATTATTTGACCACCTGGGAAATTATCTAACCTGGACTGATTCACAGAAAGCTCCCTACAAGGAGTAGCACTTAAGCTGAGACTTGAATGGGAATAGAATTTTGTCAAATGAATACAGAGTGAGAAGGTCATTCTAAACAGAGAAAGGAGTCCAACAGTTCAAGAGAGCTCAGACTACTTAAAGAGTTGTAAGTTACTAAGGATGGATGGAGCCTTGGAGCATAAAATGCAATGAATTTGTGAATATTGGGCAGGAAGGAGATCAGCAGGAGCCAGCCCATGAAGGGCCACACATACCATGCTACAGAGGCCATTCTTTACCCTGAGGGTGGTCAGAAGACATGGCTGCAAATTCCTTGACATTTCTCCCACTGAGAGGTCGTGTCTATATCCCCTCTCCTTGAAACTCAGCAGGCTTGTAACTGCTTCAACCAATAGTGTAGTATGGAAATGGTGCTACATGACTTCTGAGGCTAGGCCATAAAACACCCTGCAGCTTACACTTTGTTCCCTAGAGCTCACACTTGTGGAGCCATGAGCCACCATGCAAAAAGACCAACCACCCTAAAACCACCATGCTGCAGGGGCCACATGTATGAGCTCCAGCTGACAGCCCCAGCTGAGGCTAGCCTTCTGACCTTCCCCACAAAGTGCCATATTTGTGAGTGAAGCCGATTACCAGCTGAATACCACTAACTGACTCTGTTGATGCCCCATGGAACAGAATAGTCACCCAGCTGAGCCCTGCCTAAATTCCTAACCCACAAATTATAAAATATAATAAAATGGTTGTTTTAAGTCACTGAGTTTTAGGGTCTTTTCTTTTCTTATGTAGCAATAGATAACCGGAAAAGAAAAGGAACATTGAAGGTTTTCAGGAAGGAAGGTGACATGATTAGATTTAGTCTGGAAGGACCACTTAGGCTGCTGTGTGGGGAATGGATTGGGAAGTGGGAAGAATGGAGCAGAACAATTCTTTGGGCTACTGCAGTTGTACATATAAGTGATGACCAGGGCAGTGGCAGTAAGGTAAAGAGAAATGTTGACCTGATTAGAGATAAATGTAGAAAGTAGAGGCAACAGAATGCAGTGACTGACTGATGGGTATATGAGAGAGAGAAGAGTCAAGAAAATTCCCAGTTTTCTGGCACAGGTAATTGGGTGGATGGTGGTACCATGTGCTGAGAAGGGCACATGGAGAGGGAGATGAGTTTTCTTTTTGATGTGTTAGGTGAGATAGTGCAGGATGGGGTAGGCAAAAGCTAGGGAACTCAGGAGGTCCATCTGGGCTGGAGACCTGGATCTGAGAGCCATCCACTAAGGGATGATGATTCATGAGAGGGATAGAATGACCAGGGATCTCACTGGGAGGAATGAGAAGAGGGAAACAGGGCAGAATCTTAGGGAGTGGCCAGGCTGAGAATGAGCAGGGAAAGTGCACACTCTGATCCCTGAAGTTGTTCTTGGGTGATTCACTTCAAATTGCCTACTATCTTCCTTCTTCTGTCTCCTGTACCCTAGAAACTGTGGGGCTTTGAACATGGCAAACACTGAGGCTAAGGAAACTGTGAGACTAGACTCTCTTCCACGGTCACTCACCAGACTTGCATAAGCCACTCCATGCCAATTTATTTAATTTTAAAATATACTATTTTATTCTCCTCTCTCCATTCCCTCCAGCCTGATTGTTTTCTTTTAAAATGTTCCTCATTTCTCTCTCATTTCATTTTCTTTCATCTGCAACCTGCTATTAAGGTTGTTTTCCCCACAGCTATTTTGACACCAAAGCAGCTTAATCTGTTCTCCTAATTAGCTTGTGATACATACACAGAGTCCAACATCTCCTGCACAATAGCATTCTCTCCAGTCGTCTCCATGGCTCTCCACCTCCCTCTTTCTTCCCTGCTGTTTCATGGGTCCTCCAGCCAGACCTTTCTCTCCGTGTTTCCAAAGGCAGAAAAGCAGAGAAACTGCAGGGATGTGTTCTTACCCTCAGAAGTAATATATCTGTTGCAGGAGGCTGATCTGGGGATATACAATGTCGCCAAGAACATGAGTTTTAGACTCTAGTGGACTGGAATTAAAACATACTGGTTTAGCTACTTGCCAGCCACATGGCCCTAGGCAAATAATAAACATCTTTTGAGCTTCTGTTTATTCATCTGTAAAATGAAGATGATATCAATACATAACTCAAAGGATGAAAAGAGAGAACTGTGTTAAGCTCCCAGCACTGAGTATGGCACAAGGGAAGCACTCAATAGCCAGTGGCTGTTAATAATACATTATGCTAAGGAAGCCTCTTATTACATTTGAGCTTTGGGGTTTGGTGCAAGGGTTGTTCTTGAGATGAGAGAACCAGATGCTTTCAGAACTGGTGCTGGGTGGCTTCCATGACCAGCTGCAGTTTCAGGAACCATGTTCACTGCCTGGAAATGTGTTGTGGTGTCTTCAGGCATGCCTCCACCTTCAGATTGCTAAAAGCTGTCAGCGTCCTTCACATAGACCCTTGGTCCACTTTAGGTTCCAAAATTGCCATTTTGAGGTACCATGAGTTGATGAAAATAGACATCAGCAACCATCTAGTCCAAAAATCAACCCTTACATGTGGGGAAAATAAATCATTCAGTTCGATGAACACCCGATCTACCCCATATTCCAGACCATTTCTTCATCCTAAGTGCCTCCTACTCAGCCTCCAGGATGCCAGTGCATTAAGCTGGTCAGCAAATATTTGATGTGCAAGGAAACACGCCAGGCAATGGGACTAACAATAATCAATCAAGTGGGCAAAAATATCTGATCTCGTGGAACTTACATTCTAGTCTGGAAAGACAGACCATCAACAAATGAATGAGTGGTATAGAGAAAAAGCAGATTCAGGCAGAGAGGGAGTGAGAGAAATAGTCTTTCAGTTTCTACAGAGACATCAGAGAAGGCCTTCTTCACAAGGGCTTTGCACAGAGGCCAAGGGAACATGAAGGAGTACTATCTGGGGAAGATTGATTCCGGGAAGAGGAAGGCAAAAAAGGAAAGACCCCAGGTGGAGATGTGGTTGCAGACCAGCAAGGAAATTAGGGTGTGCAGTGGTATTATCAAAAGTGAAAGTGTAAAAAAGGTCAGAGACATAGTAGAAGACCAGATCAGGTAGGAACTTGTAAACCATGGCAGCAAATAGGGCTCTAACTCTGGAAGGATAGGCAGTCAGTGTGGGCCATGACTATGAGAAGACTTAAGATTTTCAAGGACCACTCTGGACGCTCTACTGAAAATGAACGGCACAGGTAGCAGGGAAAAGCAGGGAGGTCAGTAAGAAGGCTCCTACATTATTATCATTCCAGGAGAGAGAGGATGGTGACTTGGACCAGGAGATGGAGTGGAGGTGAGAAAGGGGAAACTCAGACCTCACTTGCTACGGGAAGCCTCATCCTCTCTCCTCCTCTGCGTTTGCACCACCATAGCACTTTCACCTGTATTTTAAGTGTCTTCTACCTCCACTGATTCTGAGCTCCTTAAAGCAAAGGCCATATTTCATGCATTTCCATCACCTCGGAACTTAACACGCTGCTTAGTGCATGGAACACAGTCCTAATAAAATGAACAAATAATTGTTTTCCTCCAAACATGCCAGGTACCATAGGGATGAACATGAGTGGCCTGTGGCCCCAGAGAATGTAGCACTGGAAATTTATGAGATCCAAGAGTGACTCTGAAGTCTACGGTTTGTCATTTTGCTGAGGCACAAATTTGAATTATTTGCTTGAAGACTTGTCTGTAAGGAAAAGAGACCTCCCTGGTGATTGAGCCCCAGTGACTACCCAGAAATACACACCTCAATCCAACTTAGTTTTTCTCTCCTTTATTCTTAGTGGTATTTTGCCAGGTGGCTGTTTAGTGGGTTCACATATTTCAAGATCTACAAAGATCTCCCACCTGAAAACCAAGAATCAATTTCAAGATGCAGTCTCTACCTTCATCAGGCTCATATTTTAGTTGGGAGGCACACATTACAATAAAATATAAGTGGAATAATAAGATGGAAAATATGGGAAGAAGACAAGAAGGATATTTAATATATGGAAATAATTGATGTATTATACCACATCAACAGAATTAAAAAACAAACACTATACGATTATCTCAATAGATGCAGGAAACGCATTTGGCAACATCCAACAGCTTTTCATGATTAAAATAAAAACCTTCAACAAATTATGAATGGAAGGGAAAATCTTCAAAATGCTAAAGGGCATCTCCAAAAAACCCACAGCTAGCCTCATACTTAATGGCACAAGAACTGTATGCTTTCTCCCTAAGACCAGAAACAACAAAAGGGTATCCAGTTTCACCACTTTTGTTCAACATTGTGTCAGATGTCCTAGACAGAGAAATAAGGAAAGAAAGTGAATTAAAAGACATCCAGATTGTAAAGGAAGA
>NW_012109585.1:680333-683193 GCF_000951045.1 Mandrillus leucophaeus
AATTAGTTTTCAACAAGGATCTGTGACAACTCAATGGGGAAAGAATAATATTTTCAACAAATAGTGCCGGGTCAACCGAATGACCAATGCAAAAGAATGAAGTTGGAGTCTTATTTCACATCATATGCAAAAAATAACTCGAAATGGATCAAATATCTAAATGTGAGAGCCAAGACTATAAAATTATTGGAAGAAAACATAGGGGTAAATCTTCATGACATTGGATTAGGCAATGGATTCTTAGATATGACACCAAACGTGCTAGAAATAAAAGAAGAAAAGTTAGGCTAGGCACAGCGGCTCATGTCTGTGATCCCAGCACTTTGGAAAGCCAAGGAGGGAGGATCACTTAAACTCAGGAGTTCAAGACTAGCCTGGGCAACATGGCGAGATGCCATCTCTACAAAAAATTTAAAATTTAGCTGGGCATGGTGGTGCATGCCTGTAGTCCCAGCTACTTGGGAGGCTGAGACAGGAAAACTGCTTGAGCCCAGGAGGTCAAGGCTGCAGTGAGCCGTGATCGTGCCACTGCACTCCAGCCTGAGCTACAGAGCAAGACTCTGTCTCAAAAAATAATAATAATAATAATAGGCATTGGGCTTCTTCAAAAACATTTTTACTTCAGAGGACACTATCAAGAAAGAGAGAGACAACCAACCCATGGAATGGGAGAAAATATTTGCAAACTGTATCTGATGGGAAACTTATATCCAAAATATATAAAAACACATTTAATAATTTTTTAAGAAAACAAATAACTCAGTCAAAATGGGCAAAAATTCTGAATAGATGTTTCTCCAAAGAAGATGGCCAGTCAGCACATTTAAAAAGAAGTTCAGCATTGTTAATCATCAGGTAAATGCAAACTGAAATCGCCATGGGATATCATTTTATACCCAGTTGAACAGCTATAATCAAAAAGTCAGATAATAACAAGGCTGGTGAGGATGTGAAGAAATAAAAACTCTCATATATTTCTGGTGGGAATGTAAGATGGTGCAACCACTATGGAAAACCATCTAGAAGTTTTTCAAAAAGTTAAATGTATGGTTACCATTCCCGTAATTCTACTCCTAGGTATACACCTAATAGAAACGAAAACGTGTGTCCATACAAAAACTTTTACATGAATATTTATAGCAGCATGGCCAAATAGTGGGGGGAAAAACCTATATGCCCATCAACTGATGAATGGATAAACAAAATGTGGTATATCCTTAAAATGGAATAGTATTCAGTCATTAAAAGGAAGGAAGTACTGATACATCCAAACATGGATGAATCTTAAAGACATTATGCTAAGTGAAAGAAGCTGCTCATAAAAGAGCACATATTATATAATTTTATTTATATTAAATGTCCAGAACAGGCAAATATATAAAGACAGAAAGTAGACTGGTGGTTATTTAGGGTTAGGTAAGGTGGGAAATTGGGATATGATAGCTAAAGGACATGAGGTTTCTTTGTTAGGTGATTAAAAGCTCTAAAATTAATTGCCATGATGGTTTTACAACTCTGGACATACTAAGAAACCATCTAATTGTATCCTTTAAAAATTGTATGGTATGTGAATTATACCCCAATAAAATCTATTACAAAAACAAAGAGACAAGGAAGTAGAGTGAAAAAAATCTAACATGTTTAACCAGAGTTCCAAAAGTAGGAAAGAAGAGAAAATGAGTCAGAGGCAAAGTTTGGAGAGGATTTTCCAGAACACATAAAAGACACCAATCCACAGATTCAGGAAGCCCAACAAATCCCAAGAAGAATACGATTTAACACACACACACACACACACACACACACACATATCTTAAAATGTGATATAGTGAAAGCACAGAACACCAAAGATAAAGGGAAAAAAACATAAAAACACTCAGAGAAATATGACAAAGGGGAATGAGTTCAACAGACAGCTGACTTAGCAACAAAGGAAGCCTGAGCATGGTAGAATTATATGTAAAATATACTGAAATAAAATTGCTACCAATCTAGATATGGATAAAATAAAGACAAATGAAAACTGGATAATTCAATTCTACTAGAAGAAGTTGACAGGGAGCTTTTTAGAGGAATACTTACTACAATGTTTGTGTGTAGTGAAAGAAGAGCTTTAGCACTGGAACCGCAGGACCTGAGTCTGCATCCTGCCCATCACTATTGGAGAAAATAAGAATTGGGCAAGTCACAGAACTTCTTGGTAAATCAGTTTTCTTCATCTGTAACACAGAAATGTCTGTCTACTTATGGAACAGGGCTGGTACAAAGCTTGAATAGAATCACATATCTTAAAAGTATTTGAAATCTGTAAAGAATGGGGCAACTTGATGTGTACTGATATAAAATTACCTCTAAGACATTTTGTTAATTGAAAAAGAAAGTTGCATTATGTTATTTGAAAAAGAAAAGGTATACAGTAGGCTATTACTTGTGTACAAAGAGGGAGAAATATGGCAGGTGTACACTTTTATGTGCATAGTATATTTTAGGATTCATGAAAAATTTATAACTACAGTTACCTCTGGTTAGGAGAAGTAGATGGCTGCAAACAGGAAAGAGAGAGCTACTTGAAATTTTTCATAATAACATTTAAAAATATAAAACCATAAAAGTGCTAGACAAAGTATATGGCAATATATATTTTTATAATTTTTTGACTTTTATAATCTTAAAGTCAAAGGTTTTTTAAAATGACACAAAAGCAAGGTATAAAAGAACAAATTTAACAAATTCAAATAGCCAAAATTAAATGTTCCTGCATGACAATAAAAACATCACAACATCTTTTGCACATTTTAAGTTTTATATTATGTAATTGCATGTATCACACGCCACAAAATAAATAAAATCATATTTAAAT
>NW_012109585.1:683243-684428 GCF_000951045.1 Mandrillus leucophaeus
ATCAACAGAATTAAAAAACAAACACTATACGATTATCTCAATAGATGCAGGAAACGCATTTGGCAACATCCAACAGCTTTTCATGATTAAAATAAAAACCTTCAACAAATTATGAATGGAAGGGAAAATCTTCAAAATGCTAAAGGGCATCTCCAAAAAACCCACAGCTAGCCTCATACTTAATGGTACAAGAACTGTATGCTTTCTCCCTAAGACCAGAAACAACAAAAGGGTATCCAGTTTCACCACTTTTGTTCAACATTGTGTCAGATGTCCTAGACAGAGAAATAAGGAAAGAAAGTGAATTAAAAGACATCCAGATTGTAAAGGAAGAACTAAAACTATATTCGCAGATTATATGATCTTAAACGTAGAGAATCCTAAGGAATCCACTAAAAAAAGTCTAGAACTGATAAATGAGTTCTGTAAGGTTGCAGAATATAAAATCAATATAAAAACTTAATTGTATTTCTACACATTAGCAATGAACAGTCCAAAAGTGAAATTACAAACAAAATTCCATTTAAAATAGCATCAAAAAGAATAAAATATTTAGGAATAAGTTTAACAAAAGAAGTACAAAACTTATACTCCAAAAACTATAAATCATTGTTGGAAGAAATCAAGATCTAAATAAATGAAAAGACATTCCCAGTTCATGGAGCAGGAGACTTTATGTTGTTAAGATGGCAAGACTCCCACAAATTGATCTACAAATTCAGTGCAATTTTTATCAAACTTCCAGATGGCTTCTTTTTAGAAATTGACAACATGATCTTAAAATTCATATATAAGAGACCCAGAATAGTCAAAACCCTTTTGAAAAAGAGGAATGAAATTGGAGGACTCACACTTCTTGATTTCAAAAAATACTACAAAGCTACAGTAATCACGATCGTGTATTACTGGCATAAGGACAGACATATAGAGATCAATAGAATAGAACTGAGAGTCTAAAAATAAATCCATATGTTTATGATCAATTAGTTTTCAACAAGGATCTGTGACAACTCAATGGGGAAAGAATAATATTTTCAACAAATAGTGCCGGGTCAACCGAATGACCAATGCAAAAGAATGAAGTTGGAGTCTTATTTCACATCATATGCAAAAAATAACTCGAAATGGATCAAATATCTAAATGTGAGAGCCAAGACTATAAAATTATTGGAAGAAAACATAGGG
>NW_012109585.1:686433-732686 GCF_000951045.1 Mandrillus leucophaeus
GGTATACAGTAGGCTATTACTTGTGTACAAAGAGGGAGAAATATGGCAGGTGTACACTTTTATGTGCATAGTATATTTTAGGATTCATGAAAAATTTATAACTACAGTTACCTCTGGTTAGGAGAAGTAGATGGCTGCAAACAGGAAAGAGAGAGCTACTTGAAATTTTTCATAATAACATTTAAAAATATAAAACCATAAAAGTGCTAGACAAAGTATATGGCAATATATATTTTTATAATTTTTTGACTTTTATAATCTTAAAGTCAAAGGTTTTTTAAAATGACACAAAAGCAAGGTATAAAAGAACAAATTTAACAAATTCAAATAGCCAAAATTAAATGTTCCTGCATGACAATAAAAACATCACAACATCTTTTGCACATTTTAAGTTTTATATTATGTAATTGCATGTATCACACGCCACAAAATAAATAAAATCATATTTAAATACTTCTGAATCTCTAATGTTACATGAACCTCATAAGATCTCTGTCCCTTTCTACATTACTATTAATTCCAGGACCAGATCCTCTGAGCAGCAAAGGATCTCAACCTTCATTCCTCAACAGAGGGCCTCCCCTAATCGTGGCTATTTGGGAAAATGTGCTCTACCCTATTGAATTATCCCTTATTCTAGGTGATGTTCCTGATACTTAGATTATTACTCTCCTAGCTCTGTGACATCCTTTAAACTACATTAGCTAATGGCAGCAAAATAGTGGCAGCCAATTTGCAGGTCATTTGCATGTCATTTGATACTCTATTCCTGTGAGAACAAAACGTACCCCAGTTTCTCATCCATAACTCCTATAACTGTCCAGATGTCTCCATCTCAGGCAGGCTGACCAAGACCCCTAGGCAAACCCCTCACTAGTCTCCACTGAGGAATACACAGCCCCAAATCTGGTCCCAAAACTTCCAATCAAAGTCAACTCTGGCTTTTTCTTCCTTCTAATCTTACCAGCTGTCACAGGATCCTCATTCCCTGCTAACAACTAGCAACTTTCTGACACAAATTTTGTCTGGAGTTGTTAGGCTCCTAGGAATAAAACATTTTCTTTCCTAGAACAACAAGAGGCATAGTAGTCCACTTTCAGTTCTGTAGCTTCTAAATGAGTATATAAACTTTTCCTACAGGTTTCAGTCTTGCCCTAAGGTGATGCCATTAAATGCGTTTTAATTAAACAGAATGGTGCATCTGGAGAAGCAAGCGTGTATGTGGTACTGTCCATGGTTCTGGTCCTGCTTGCCAACCACTCCTAACCTGAGAGATCAATGATAACTGAGCAACCTCTTCCAAGAATTCTAAATATATATAAAAGAAAGGCAGTGGCGGGAGAGAAGGAAAGCAGGAAAAGGTGGAGGAGGAGAAAGAGAGAGAGAGGAAAAAACAGGCTATTTCAAAAGCAGAGACCACAGAAAGATCAATTAGCAAAACGAAAAAGAAGGCTTCTGTTTTATTTTTCAACATAACTGAAATATGAACTACAAAATTGCTGAAGGAAAGTAAAAAGTTTATCAAGGATACTGAGATTTGTTAGTGTTGATACAAGCAAATGAGTTCTTAGGGCTGGATGAGAACAGCAGGTAGGTCAAGATGATAAGATTGAGTTGTACCAGCGTTTTTATAATTTTACTTTTATATCTTGCTGCAAATTAGGACTTATGTGTCACAATTGACATAGCTTCTTTCAGGCTCTTGTAAAAGTCCTCTCACACCTCCAACAGCTAAATTGTTTTTGTCTTTGAGAGATTGAGGAGAACTCCCTTCCTTGTCCCCTCCTCCTCTGCTCATACTTCCCTGGGGTCAGCACTGACAGCATACACTGCCCAGAGTCACTCAGCCCTGCAGCTGCTGAACGTTGACAAACTGCCAGTTCTTTCGGCAGATAACAATTCTTCACAGCTTATTTTCAAAACACTTGAACTCTATAATGTATGCTCACTCTACTACGAAGAATTACAGAAAATGAATACACTCCTCAATCCCAAGAAGCAGAATTATTCTTCTTGGACTGGTTGTTTACGTGCAGCCTGGGCTTCAGGGCACATGAGGAGAAACTGCGAAATTGAGGGCAATGTTCAAGGGGCTTGGAGTGTGAGATGGCTGAGAACTGCTCGGAGCCTGGTAGGAACTTTGCTGCAAAGTAATCACAGGCACTGGCATAGAGGTGTCACCACTAGAAATCAAGGCCATCTGGAGTGTTCTGCATGGGAGAGAATTCTACTCAGTTCGCTTTAGTGGCCCTTTTTATTCTCAGCAGAATTTCTCAGTATTCCAGAATGTCAGAGCTAAAATAGTGCTTAAGTCCATTTTTTCCAAGCATGTTTTCCATTTACAAGCAAACAACAACAAAAACAACCCCAAAACAAACCCTGAAACCCAGAGAAGTTGGGTGACTTCCACAGTCACAGAATTAGAAGGAGATAATCGAGGCTGAAATCCAAGTCTCTGTTCCCAATTCAGGGCTTATTCATTACCCGATGATCACTCCAGACCTGCCTCTCACCGTCCATGTGTCCTTGAGTAAGCTAATTGATTACCTTCTCTGTGCCCAAATTCTCTCATCTATTAAAAAAGGAACACAATTAGCACCTCTCTTTTTGGGTTCATATGAGGATCAAATGAGGTAATTTATGTGAAATGCCTAGTCTGGCTCATAGTATTCAATAAATGAAAATTCTCATTATTATTACTAATGTTATTAATTTCCATCTTACCTATGAAGAAACTAGGTATTAGAGCTTCAAGAAGACTTGGCAAGAGAACAAGATTCTAAAATAATTGCTTTTGAATCCTAAACCCTAACTTGTTATAGAGACTGAGACTAGTTCTCTCAGGAACATGCTTCTTGGGATACATGTGTATCGAAGCCAGCAAGATCGCACCTCAGACATCCCCAGTGCCCCAGGCAGTGAGCTGAAAATGCCCCAACAGTCAGGAAGAAAACTGACCTTGAATTGTTCTTCACTCCCAGCTTCTTGATCCCCAGAACCAGTGCTGGGCAATGAAGCCATCAGCAGACTGAAATCCTATATTTTGTGATCTGACCTGGCTATAGCTTTAATTGCTCAAAATCCAAATTTCTGTTCATCCTCTGACCTTACTGATGAAGCACAATAAATGTTTGAGGATTAATACACATATTAATGAGAAAAAAGACATGAATTTACTAAGGATGCCTGGAAGATAAAAGAATAAATGTCATTAGAGGGAAAATATTAAAAGATACAATTAACTATACATGAGAAAGATACAATTACCATTGCTGTTTTCAAAAAAAAAAAAAAACCTCATTACATGTATCAGATTAAATTGCCCCTTTTTCCTGTAAATAAACCAGAGATTTGACTCCTCTGTAATGGAATTCAACCCTTAGTCTTGTGAATTAGGATCAGATTGTAATGCTCTCATCCAGTAAGTCTGGGATTATTTCCAGCCAGTTCAGCAGCTGCTCACTCTTGGTTATATAGATCACCACCAGAAGCAACATACAGGACAGAAGGGCCAGCTTTCATACAAATTAGGAAAAAGGGAAAAGAAAGGGGAAGATAACTTGCAGGTGGGAATCAATTAGACCGGCTCATGACCTGTATATACTTGTAGACTCACTCAAAGAACCAGATCAAACTCCAACTCATACTCCCACGCACAGCTCAATCCTGAAGACCTCGTTCCTCTCGCAGAAAAATCCATGTTAGGGCATGGAAGAGACAACACAGATAAGCAGAAAGGATGGTGCCTTCCGCTTTCTGGGCATTTTAGATATTGCAGGCCCTTTAATGCACATGATTTTACCCAAGCTCTGTACCAGCCCTGTGAGGGAAGGGAGCCGATGTTCTCCAGTTAGATGTGAAAGCCAAGTTCCCAAGAAGTCCTGCGATTTGTCCAATTTGAGGATATTTTTCCCCAATAGTACCAAGGCAAGGATTCAAATTTAGGTTTTGTGGTTCCAGGGCTAAAGCTGTCCATTATGCACATATGAAAATGATATTGATACAAAAATTAGCCAGGCGTGGTGGCGTGTGCCTGTGGTCCCAGCTACTCAGGAGGCTGAGGCAAGAGAATCGCTTGAACCCGGGAAGCAAGGCCTACACTGAGCCAATATCGCCCCACTGCACTCCAGCCTGGGTGACAGAGCGAGACTCCAACTCAAAAAATAAAATAAAATAAAAAATAATAAAAATAAATTATATTGGAAATCCCTACAGAAATCTACCTGTCACCTCCATTCAGTAAGAGAAACCTAGCAGAATGTGGGAGTGGTATGCACAGAGGAAGGAAGTGAAATTGCCTGGGCACCTGCTGCAAGCCAAGGACTGCATACACCAAATCCTCACACCAGTCTGCAAAGGAGATGTTCATGTCCCTAGTCTACAGATCAGGAAACTGAGTCACAGCGAAGCAGAATGGCTCGCTTGGGTTTCAGTTTCTTCATGTATGAAATTGCAGGATTGAACTTAATGATCCCTCACTTCCCATTTACCTCTAGGAATCTGTGATTTCAAGAAATGGAAAGAAGCTGCCTCCACCACGCAGTGGAGGGGACCCATGTTCACCTTTATGCCACCCCTACCAGCTCACTCGCTGTTGTGTGGGGCCAACCCCCCTGTCTGAAGCCCTCCGAGACCAAGGAGAGGTGTCTTCTGAGAAGCAAGAAACCTAATGGAAGTTTCTTCTGTCTCTCTCCAAATAAAATATCCCACAGATCTCAGCACACAGCTCAGACCCACTAGCCCGTGGATTCCCATGGAAATGCGGCTCCCAGCCAAGCAGCCCCATATGCTGAGTGGGAGGCCCCCATACACACAACCAGAACAAACTTCCTGAGAGTCCCACAGGGCCACCAGATTTCTGTGTGCCTCTCCACAGCCCACCTGCCTCGGCCCTCCACTCCTCCCAGCAGGAACCCACAGTACCAGAGACCAAGTCACACTGCAGAGAGGATTTATGGAAGTGTCGGCCTGACCAATGTTAATTTCCCTTTCCTGACATTAATAACAGCAGCAGCAGCTACCATCTGTGCACCTTACCATGTGCCAAGCACTGTCCTGAGTGCTTTCCATGGCCTGCCTCTTTCAGTCCTCTCCACAATGCCATGCTTTAAGCACTATTATTATCCCTGTTTTACAGATGAGAAAACTGAGGATGAGAGGTTTTAACTGGCCTAATCTCACACCACTAGTAAGTGATGGATTCAGGAGTCATATCCAGGTTTTTCTGACCCGACAGCTTACACTTGTAACGACTCCCTCCAGGGCCTGGCACTGTGCCTGGTGCTCACCAAAGGCGTGATGAAAAGCCCGTGTGTCCATATGGCAGAAGGACAGGAAACTCTTCAATGGAAGAATGGTGGATCACACTGAGCTCCGGGAGGATATTCACACATGCCTGTGACCATGCTGCAAGAAAAGCAGGGAGGCCTGCACACACCGGGAAAAGTAGCACGACCCTTGCCGAGAATCAGAAATGAATAGGGACGTGGGATGGGTAGTAGTCAACATGAGCGTCTTCTTTCCTGAGCGTCAATTTACTGTACAGTCAAAATTCACAAGGTTCAAAACATACAAGGGAATCACCTCCAGAGAAAGTCCTAACAGGTAGGCTCAATGTAGAGAAAAAAGAAAAACTTCCATTCATTCACTCAGTAAACAATCTTGAGCACCTACTGTGCACCAGTCTCTATGCAAGACATTCTCCTGGAGCCCACAGTCTGTTGGGGAGAGACCCTGCATAGAGCAACTTCAAAATATATGTCATTAATGACTGTGATGGATGCCATGAAGGAAAAGCAAATTGTGAGAGTATTTGATGAAGAAATCTGATTTAGTTTGATGGGGTCATGCAAGGCCTAACTTAAGATATTTAAGCAGAAACATGAAAGGTGAGTAGGAGTTCATGGAGCCAAGGGAGAGTGGGGGTGAGAAAACATCACAGGGCAGAGGAAGAGCATAGGCAAAGCCCTGAGGTCTGAGTGCTGGAGGAAGGCTGGGGTGGCAGATGGAAGGTTGTTGCAAGGTGGGTAGGAGGAGATGGGCCTAAGAGACACAGGACCTGAGCACACAGGGCTGTGTTTGGAGTGGTTTTTTTTAATGTGTCAGGTACCATGGCAAGTCACTAAGCTGGCAAGAGACAGGAGCAGTTTTCCATTTTGGAAAGGTCACACTGGCTGTTGTGCAGAGGATGGATGAGGGCTGTGGGAAGCTGGATGCAGAGAGACGAGTTATGAGGCTAATGCTTTCATCCAGGTAGGAGTGGAGGGTGGCCTGGAGAGGATGGTAGATTGAGGTGGTGGTGAGCTATGCAAAAAAGTCTGGTGACATTTTTGGTGGGGATTGGGGAGGGGGAGTAGCAAATAGGACAGAGAAGAGCTGGAGCCCAACACCTTCTCATCTAGACCTTGCATAGCTCTGGGGGCAACGGCCCAACATTGAGTTCTAGGAATGACGTTCCTGAGGCCTCAGCCTCTCCAAACACCACTCCTCTATACTGGAAAAAGCCAAGGGCAGCTCTGGGTGGCTGCTTCCCCAGCTCTCTCCCCGATGTGGGCCCCTTCCCCACTGACAGCTAAGTGGCTGTCCCCAACCAGAGCTCCCTGGGGCAGGGGAAGGAGGTGCACCCCTGAGAGGAAAACAGGTGAAAACAAACCTCCCTCCCTTGGTGGATGGGAAAAGATCTATGTCATCAAAGTGCTTCACAAAAGGGAGAAACAAGATATCAAGAGGCAGGGAAATCCAGCCCAAACCCAGCCCAAATCCCAAATAAATACTTTCTTTCTCTCTTTTTTCTCTCTTTTTTTTTTTTTTTTTTTTTTTGGTTTGTTCTTTAACTTTGTTTAGAATCAGGGGGTTCATAAGCAGGTTTGTTACAAATGCATGATGCTGAGGTTTGGAATATGAATGAACCCATCACCCAGGCAGTGAGCATAGAATCCAGTGGGTAGTTTTTCCACCCTTGTCCCCAACCCCCTCTCTTATATTTCCCAGTGTCTATTGTTCCCATCTTTAGGGAGATGTGAAATCAACCCAGGTGCCCATCAGTGGTGGATTGGATAAAGAAAACATGTTATATATACACCATGGAATACTATGCGGCCATAAGAATGAAATCCCGTCCTTTGCAGCAACATGGACACAACTGGAAACCATTATCCTAAGTGAACTAATGCAGAAGCAAAAAACCAAATACCATATGTTCTCACTTATAAGTGGGAAATAAATGTTTTCTAATTAAATAAAAGTCCTGATTCTGTCAGAAATATATATCCAGTCATTTCTAAGTGCCATCCTTTATCTCCTCTCAAATTAACTTTTCTAGGCAGGATCCACAAACACGTTTGCCCTTATCAAATGCTTGAGTTCAGAAAAGAAAAGGCAGCAATAACTCTACCTACAGGAGGTGCCATGCCCGATGGAGCCAACAGCTGAGGCTAAGCCCTCATGGCAGCCCCGAGCCCTCCATAAGCGCACCTCCACTCGTGCTTCACAGAGCAGCCCCCGGTTCTCTCACCCCCACATCCACCCCAGGCCTACTAATGATGATAACAACTATAATTTATTGAGCAGCTATTGAAAGCCAGAGCAGCATTTCAAATAAGCCTTGTACACCAGATGAAGGATCTGAGACTCAGAAAGGTGAAGCAACTCATGAGTGACTCAGTTAGGACTCGAGCCCCAGGTCTGTCTGACTTCTGAGCCACATTCTAGCCACTTTGCTAAGCCTCCTAGTGGGCCCCCTGGGCCATCTCTCAGATACTGTTGGCTAAGCCAGCTGAGGGGGGCGGAGGGTTGAGGGAAGGGCTGACAGTTCCCTCTTCAGCAATGAGAATGAGAATGATGGTTCTTACTTCTGTCCCTGGCAGACAGCAAGCCTCCTGTTGCCTGCTGGGCTGTAAAACAGAGAGAAACAGCTGCAGAGCTAAAGGTCAAGGGTTCAGGTCCTGGGCCCCTGAGGCCATTGGAGTGTAACTCTCAGAAGGGGAAGACCCTGAGAACCCCGAATCCAGGACTAACGGTGACGGCTCTCCCTTCCCCTCTCCACCTGTCTCTAGGGCAGACTTCATTACCCTCCACTTCAAGCCTTTGGAGGGCAGGTCTACCCTGGCATGGTCTCACTGATCCCCAGGTTCCTCTAAGGCACAGAAAGGCAGTGGAGTACCATGGTTAAGAGCAAGGTCCTGGAGTCAGACTACCAGGATTACAGCCTTAAGAATCTTGAGAAAAGCACTTCCTGTTTCTGAGTCTGAGTTTTCCCATCTGTGATGTGGAAATCACTGCGTGAGGCTGTTGCAAGGAATGGAGGAGATGATGCATGTAAAGCCTGGCACCCGGCAGGCTGTGTCAGCCGGCATCACACCTTCCACCCTGGAAGATGGTCCATCCATCTGGGAGAACAAAGTTGACCATGTCAGCCCTGCCAGGAGGCCTTTCTGGGGGCAGCTGTACCCACATCCATATGCAGGATGGGTCTAAGCACCATCCCTGCACCTGACCAGTACGGGAGCCTCAGGCCTTCAGGATCACCCTTTCTATGCAACAGACGTGGAAATAGAGTCTCGGAAAGGTGAAGTGGCTTACTCAAGGCTACACAGTCAGTGAGGACTGCTCCAGGAATCAAGCCCTGATCCAGCCTCTGTGTCTTTCTATATGGAGCGTGCCAGTGAGCACTTTGTCATTCATTTATGAAGTCCATATCTTGAGCCAGAAACTATGCTAGGCTCTGTCCTCAAAGATCTCACAGTCTTCTAGGGACAGACAAGCATGCCATCATGAACAGATGATTGCATTTGAGGGTAGAGGTACCTCACCAAGGGTCGGCACAAGGTCCCTTAGGGACACAAAGGAGGTAGCAATCAACCTTGCTAGGGAAGGAGGATCAAAAGCAGAGGTTGCCAGGAAGTGGGGCTGCCTGAGCCAGGTAAACGAATGTGTCTGGGAAGGGCATTCCAAACCCAGGAATTTGAGAGCTACTTTGAGGGCAGCTAACTGGAGTGGCCACCTATGCCTTGTGTTCCTGTCTCTATGGGTCTGTAGGGTGCCCTGGTCCACTCTTCTAGGATTCCCCCTGATTAATCCACAGCAGCAGTCCCCAGATCTTTCCTCAGACCACCTAATACTCACCTGACCAGGAGGCACAGGTTTCCACAAAGTGCCTACCCTCCAGGAGGGCACAAAGGTCTGGGATTGCTCAGCTCCTGATGCTGGCTCAAGAAGCCAATGAGACTCAAGCAGCCTTGGCCTCAGCCTCACTTGGAACCCTCCCTCACCTTGTATTCCCTTCCAGGGCTGCTTCTGGGCTGGAAGCTGGGGACCATGGTGCCACCTGTCCTGATTTCATCAGATTGAGCCCTACCACTTACCCCTAAGGGGTCTTCTTCTCCAGATCCCAGCTTATCTGGCTGATTTACTATTATCAACAACTACTATTATGATTTTGTAAGGCTTCCTAGGCCACAGCAAAATTAAAATGAATATTCTGCCCAGGATCTGCATCTCACGGTAACACGTTACCCCAGAAAGATGGTGGAGTCAATCTCTTTCCTAACCTTCCTTGACCGAAATCTTCAGCTCTTCCTAGCTTGATAATATTTTCCTTTGGAGAAATAAAAGATCCTAAATGCTTCTACTCTGGAAAGCACAGACATTTCAGGATTATTTCAGGGACCAAATGTCTCTGTGGTAACAAGAGACTTTATTCCCCTCCAAATGTGGGCCTGTGATAATGATTAAAACGATAGACAGGCTAGCTACTTTCCAGCAATCTATAAAGACTGCAGCAATATACCCCAAAGTATCCCCAGAGAAAAGAGAGTGAGATTAAATAATTTGAAGATAATTTCTTCCGTGAAAAGAATAATGTTGCCATCAAAATGAAAACCCTTGTAATAAAACCAAATTATGCTGAGACTTTGGGAGCACTCTGCCTCTCTCCTACCATTCTGAGGCAGCGCTTCTACAGAAACAGTGTGGAATTGTCAGCACAGGGTTTGTATGAGAGGCAGAGATAGCGAGGCAGACGCCCCTGCTGCCAGTCCCATAGTCAGCATGCTCCAACGGGATGGAACACATGGGTCCAGGTCTAATATTATTACATGCCAAGCAAGCAGGCAAAAAAAAAAAAAAACACTGCAATTTGCTCCCGGGCCCAGGTCTAATATTATGTGCTAATACTAAGTCTCAAGGTCTAACACTAACAGAAAAAGCCTGGTCAACACCTAAGAAGTCAAAACCAACCTCTCTCAGGGGCCTCAAGGAAATCAGACCATCAGGATCACGAGAAACTGCAGCACTTCTTTCTCTTCTGCAGTAAGGCCCAGTTAGGCGGGATGAAGCTTTCCCATTTGGTTTGGTGTCTGTACATAGAATAGACCCAGAGGCAAATCCATGTGTGTTGGATCCCAGAAGGCTGAAGGCGGGAAAAGGCAGGAGACAGAACTTGCAGGGGAAGGAGAGAGACAGCTGACAGGGTTCCTCCAGAACCAACTTCTACCAGGCCAGGGATTTGGGCAAATCATCACCAAGGTTCTTCCAAAGAAAATTACATTTCTGTCCCAGCACAACATGTGAAAAGGCTGGAGATATTTTTTCTTTATAGTTAAGGATATGTATGAGATAGTCTGATCTAAAACACAGGGACACATCATAGTGATTGAGCAGCATGAGGTGATGCCTCTTCATCCCAAGCAGTTGAAACCAAAGTACAGCTATTGACACCTAAGGGCCAGACCCTCAGGTAAAATGTTTCCATGAATTGTAAGACACTGCAGATGGAGAAAACACACAGGAATGCTCAGTGTGGGTTCTAAACCAAAAGTCAGGTACACAGACTCCCTGGCTTACAGGATTTGGGTTGTGATGGGCAGCTTCTTACCAGGCAGTGAGTAGCACTTACCTCCTGATATTTAATAATTGATCTGAGCCTCAAAAGGGATAGGGGAAGGGGGTGCTGGTCTTTGCAACTAGCCAAACAGAGAGCAGTGAGAAAAGATGCAGAGCATGGCCTGAAGCTTCAGTATGACCCGGCACCCAAAGGACGCAGCCCCAAAGAGAAGTCACTTTCCTCACATGCCAGCCTCTCACTCTCCAGCAGCTGCAGGCTTCCGTGTGTACCTGACTTTCTCCCCACTCTACATGTGACTACTAGAGGCAAGTCTTAGTCATCAAGGGATACCCGAGTCCAGTGAGTAAACAATGAATAAATCTCTCAGTCTAAGGCCCGAAGCTGGTGAGGTCAGTGCAACTTGACTTTGCTGCTCCCAGCTCTCCCGTGCCCATTCCTCCCCTGCTCTGCTGAGCTCCCCTGCCTCTTTCAAATTTTGCTCTCCAGAAGGGACATTTGCTTACTTCTCAGGCAAATCTCCTTGCTCCAGGACTCCTGTGTTTTAAGCTGGGTGCCTGGGATGAAAGACGTTGTCCCTACCTGAGGGATGCCTAACATTTGCAGACCAGCAGAGGCAGGCAGCAGGTGGGGGGCGTGGAGGGTGCGAAAGAGAGATTGGGATTGAGATTGAAAAGCATCTGATTTAGTGCAAGTAAAACGTGGGGAGAAAGCAGGAAAAAAGGCAGAGGAGCATATAAGCCCCAAAACAAAGAGCATCACATCCCCTGAGGGAGAGACCGAGGAGAGGACTAATCAAGGTTCTGATGCCAGACAGACCTGGATTCCAATCCTAACTCCATTTTTTACTAGCATGCAACTTGGACAAGTTACTTGACCATTCTGAGCCATTTCATCATGAGCACTATGGGGATGCTAATACCAGGTGCTCGGGACTGTTACGAGGAGTAAGTGAGCTGGTGCAGATAAATTATTCAGGGGAGTGCCTGGCACACAGAAGAAATTCAAGAGCTGGTAGCTGTTAAACTATTTGTACTTCTAAATCAAACAGGGGCCTCTGGTGTGCAAGTAAGGTATTTTCCCATGTTGCAGGGCAGAACTGACTATTAAAATCTTTGAGATCCTCTTTACAGGAAGACAAAAAAGCTTCTAGGATGTCCCTAAGATCTGGAATAAAGGGGGAAGACGGCTCGAGGGAGGGCACAGATGGCTTGATGTTAGGTCTGCTCACATAGCACTACACAGGGTATTTTTTTTTAATTTCCAACTTGAAAAAAAATTGCAAATTTTACACTGTTACAGGGACCGGGGTTGGAGGAAAAAGCCATAACTTGTTTCACTGTTGCATGTAGTCAATTTCATGCACTTAGAACAGGTGTAGCGTATTCCTAGTATACAACATTTCAAACCTCAGCCTCCAACATCTGGAGTATCAGCACAATATATCATATTTGCACCAGACAGAAAAACCCAAGGGCAAGTGCTTAAAACTGAAAGGGCAAATCAGTTTCATCCCTGGTGCCAACTCCAACTGACTGGCAGGGGCGGCCTGGTGCCTTGTCTTGCAGGGGTCAGTAAGCCAGTGTCATCGTCGATTAGTGAGTGATGTGTGCCTTAGGCTCAGAATAGGATACCAGAGGCTTCTTAATATGTTTTTTATATCAGTAGAGTCTGTGCCAGTTCTCCAGACACTTAGGAAAACCAGTAATAGTAACCACATTCTGCTTAACAGTTGCGACAGCAAAGAGGGTGGCCTGAGGAGAGCACTGAGGTCAGGAGGAGGATGGCCCAATGCTTAGAGCCAATCAGCAGAAGATGGAAAACAGAGTTTGAACAATTGGAATATGATGAAAGCCATCTTAACAAATAGCCACTTTGATCAAGGCAGTCCTTAGGAAAAAAAACTTTTTTTTTTTTTTTGAGACAGAGTCTCACTCTGTTGCCCAGGATGGAGTGCAGTGGTGCAATCTCGGCTCACCACAACCTCTGCCTCCCGAGTTCAAGCGAAAAAAACTTTTTTCATCAGCAAATGTGGCAACAGTTTGTGCCTGAGAGAATAAAGAACCATTATCTGACAAATTTCCTAACTCTTTGCCATCCTTGCGAAAAAATTAAGACCAGATGGGGATAAGGAAAAGTGAAAACAGGTCCCTATCAACCTCCCCAAACCTTGATGAGGACTTTGGTTTAATTTCCAAATATTTGGGTTTCTTTTTTTTTTTTTTTTAGATATACTATTGCTATTGATTTCCAGTTTAATTCCATTGTGGTCAGAGAAAGTATTCTGTATGACTTCAGCTTTTTAAAATTTATTGAGACTCATTTGATGGCCCCACATACGGTCTGTCTTGTACACACATATTATGGGAGATGGTTAAGATGTCCGTTAATTCTTTACCTCCCAATGAAAGATGGAGTCTCTCTCCATACCTTGAATCTGGGCTGGCCGTGTGGCTTGCTTCGGCCAATGGGACAGTAGCAAATGCAACATAAACAAAGGCTCTAAAAGTGTTTCCACATTGGAGCTTGACCCCAAGACTGCCATGTGAAAAAGCCTGAGCTAACCTGCTGGGAGATGAGATGCCCTCTCCAATAACCTGCCAATATTTGAGTGATCCTACATCATCCAGCCATTAGCTGATGTGCTGGCTGATGACAGATGCATGAGCAAGCCCAGCAGAGATCAACGGAGCCACATCAGACCAAGAGAACTGCCCAGCCAATCCTCAGAATGGTGAGAAATAATCAGTGATTGCTTCAAGCCAGTAAGTTTCAGAGCACTTTGTTATACCACAAAAACCAACAGATATGTGAGTATATATGCATGTTATACAATATACATACACACAGACCTCAATTCCCCTCTTTCTCTCCTTTTTTCTACTTTGCATAGCATATACTATGGTTAATTTCATATTTAGGCTTCAGGTTATATGATATTAAGGCAGAATTGTCACTAAACTAGAGGAGGGATAATGCCACCTAGAGATGCAGTGACTGATGACATTTGAAGCTTTCCCTTTGTGGAAGAAGGGTAAGCACGTTTTAATTTTCACAGAGGATAGCTGTACCAGGCTAGGAAGGAGCCAGTTCTCACCATGGTTGTTTAGGCGCATGGGAAGAAGGGTGTGTGCAGATGTTGAGCAGCCACATGGGAGGAATGTGGCAAACAATGAGGACTGATAGTTCCACAGGCTTTCTACCCCGCTCCTATTACCAAGAGGCTAGAAAGCTAAAAACCACATTTCCAGACTCATTTGCAGCGAGGGTTTCTGAATGCAGTTTAGCTTCTGCTACTCAGATGCATAGAAGCGAAACAGAGAGTGGGCACTGAGGATCTGTGGAGTGCCCATGTTCCTAGTGTAGACTGTGGCAAAGGTGGGGACAGGAGCTGTTTCTAGTTCTGCAGGTTCCTGCCTGGGGCAGAGGCGGCACACCCCTGGCACCCTGATTCAGCAGTATAGCTTTGAGAGCCATGGCAGCCTACAAGTGTGTTTCTTTACCTCTCCAACAACTTCATAAGCCACTAAATATCCTGCTATATGTCTCTCTCTCTGCAACTGAGCCCTGACTAGGCAAGAACCAAGTCTACGTTTACCAGATTAGACAAAAATTGAAAAGTTTCCCTTCCCACAAGCCAGTAAGTGGGAAACTTGTGAGACAAATTAGAACACTATTAGAGACTGCATTTTTCTCTGCTCATATGACTATATTTTCATGTATGCCTGCCAAATATGTATTATCTCATTTAATCCTTCCAACAACCCAACAAGGTAAGAACTATTATTACCTCCACTTCAAAGATGAGGTAGCAAACTCAGAGAGACTGTGCCCAGGGTCACACTCAGAGCCAGGCTCATAACTAGACACTGCACTCCCAGAGCCCTCTTTACTACTTTGCTCTTTCGCCCCCAGTTTTCCCCTCCCTGCTCTCTTGGCTACCACTCAAGTCCTCACTGCCCTTTGCTTCCCCCACTGTGGAAATGTGCTTGGGCATTCACACCAAGATGGGAATAACCACTGAGGCTGTAACCTGGGCAGCAGGGGTGTTTTCATTTTACTAGCATCAACATCCTCCATGGCTGAGCTCTAAGGATGAAACTTCAGGCGACAGTAAGTAAGCAGAGCAACATGTGTGGGTCCTTCCTTCCTCACATGGGGGCATCTTGAAAATCACCCCCATAGTCCTGTTATCTGAAAAGTGCCTTTCCAGGTGCTCACTCTGTCTCCCTGCTAAACAGCTCCAACCCATGCACCTTCTCCCACCCTCCCTCATATGGAGAAGAATCTACCAAAAGCATCTCAGATACCCCTGACAACACCCTCTGCTCCCCTACCCCTAGCCAGGGTGTATCCAAAAGGCACCAATATGGGACTTTGGAAAGAGCAGGTCTGACAGGGGAGTGAGTCGGTGGCATATATGTCAAGGATAACATCCTCGATTCTCCATCAGTCACAGTGATGCAGCCTCATGGAGAAGCCTGGGGAAAAGGGCAGTGAAATTGTATCTCCATCAGCCCTGGCTTCAGTGATTGAAATCCATAACTCTCCCCAGATTGTCAAGGGAATGTGTTTAGGTGTGGGAACATCTGACAGGAAACTGAAATATTGATGAAGATAAGTTTACAATATTTTTGACAAATAAGATGCCTTCTGATACTAGATTTTAGTAGAAACGAGTTGTCAAAGTCTAAGCAAAAATTTGCATCAAAAAAAGATTAAAAACGAGGAAATGCTGTTTCTTCCATTAATTTTTTCCTGTGGCTTGGGAGAATACTAGTGCCAAACGTTCACAGTGGAACAGCATCTGTAGTAGATGCCAATTAATCTTTCAGGGGAAACAAATCTGTGAATGAGTGAACACAAAGTTGCTCAGAATCATAAGGAACATGGCCTCCAACCTGAGCTAGACACGAGTTCACATTCCTGTCCAAATCGTCACTAGTTGCCAAGCCCCTGTGCAAGCTATTTAACCTCTTGGGGCTTTGATTCACTCATTTAAAGAGGAGATAATAATGCCTGCCTCTTAGGGTTGTCATGGGAGTCACATGCTAAAGCGACAATCTGACTGTGCTACTTCTACCCATAAAGCAGTGGATGCAGTGGTGTGTAACCCACATCCCCAAAGGCACTCACCCCTCTGGCCTGCTTACAGTGTTCATCTGCTAATGCTCACAGATGAGCTCCTCTCCAGAAACCGCCCTCTGCCAAAGGGAGCTGCCTCACCCAGTTATATGACCTGTGGGGTTCGAGGGTGGGGGGATGCACATTCACTGACTGTTTTTTATTTGAGTCATCATTTCCATGCCATAAAAGTGCACCCTTTTAAATTACAATTCAGTGAGTTTGGGTATATTCACAAAGTTGTGCAACTGTCATCACTATCTCCAGAACATTTTCATCACCCCAGAAAGATATCCCAGATACCCCAAGCCCATTAGCAGCCACGCCCTATCCCCCTCCCCTCAGCCCCCGGCAACTTCTAATCTACTTGCTCGCTCTATGGATTTACCTGTTCTGGATTTCCATATAAATGGATGCATGAACCGTGTGGCCTCCTGTGTCTGACTTCTTTTACTGAGCATGTTTTCAAGGTTCCCCCTTATGGCAGCATGTATCACAACTTCATTCCTTTTCATGCCAAATCATATTCCACTCTGTAAATATATGACATTTCGTTCATCCGTTCATCAGCTGATGAACATGTAGGGGTTTTCTTTTTTTTCACTTTGGGGCTATGATAGATAATGCTGCTATTAAAAGTCACATACAAGTTTCTGTGTGGTCACGTTTTCAGTTTCCTTGGGTATACACCTAGGAGTGGAATTGCTGGGCCCTATGGTAACTCTACATTTAACTTTTTGCAGAACTGCCAGTCCATTTTCCAAAGAAGGTACACCATATTATTTTCCCACTAGCAATGTATGAGGATTACAATGCCTCCATATCCTTGCCAATATTTGTTATTGTCTTTTTTATTACAGCCATCCTAAGCGGTGCGAAGTGCCATCTCACTGTAGTTTTCATTTGCATTTTCCTGATGGCTAATGATGTTGAGCATCTTTTCATGTGCTTATTGGCCATTTGAATATCTTCTTTGGAAATTAAATCCTTTGCCTATTTTAATTGGGTTATTCATCTTTTAACTGTTGCATTGTAAGAATTATTTATATTTATGGATACTACACCCTTATCAGATATATGATTTGCAAATATTTTCTCCCATTCTGTGGGTTTCCTTTTTACTTTATTGATGGTATCGTTTGAAGCACTGAATTTTTTAATTTTGATGAAGTCTAATTTACCTATTTTTTCTGTGGCTGCCTGGACTTTTGGTGTCAATCACTAATTTTGCAAAGATACAAAGGGTTGTCTCCCTTGTGTCAACTCAGAACAACACTGAAAGGCCATCCAACTCCAGAGCTACCCGTGCTGCAGCTTCTTCACCCTCTGCCCTCTCCTGCTTCCCTCACCCCTTCATGGGTGTTATTGCCAAAAGCACTAACCAATAACATTCTGCATGAAAATCTCAGCATCTCAGAGTCTGTTTCTTCGGATACCCAATCTTAGACACTTTTGATGTTCCCTCATTGACCTCAAGACAAAGGGTCACCTCCTCACCATGATTTCAAGTCCTTTTGTGACATGGGCCCTGCCCACTCTCCGGCCGCATCTTTCTCCACATGTTCTCCTCATTCACTACGATTCAGCCACACTGAAGTGTTTGTGCTTTCCCATAAAGGCCGCCTCTCTAGCCACCAGGCCTCTGCACTTGGAATTCCTTCCTCCTTCCTCCCTAACACCTACATCTATCCCCTCACCTGGTAGACACCCATCATCCATCCAAAATTATAACTCAGTTTGTCATCACTGCCACCAGGACACTTGCCCTGACTCTCTCAGTGCTTCCACAGGCCCCTTCACTCCCTAACCCTTATGCTTACCATACCATATTGTAATTCCCTGTTGATGACTTTGTTCCACAACATGACATGAACCCCACGAGGACAGGGATCCTCTCATTTACATCCTATCTCTAGAGCTGGCACAGAGCCCGACACTCATGAAGCACTCAAAAATATGCAGTGCATGCATGACACATGCAAAGTACAGAAGCAGCTCAGAGAAGGCGGCAGCTAGCTAGGGTCTGCTTCAGAAAGGGGGTAGCTCCCGCCCAGGGCTTCACAGTGGACAGGAGTCCCCCAGGCTGGCAGTGGGAGGGCTCCATGACACCACCCCAGAGTTCTGGAGCTCACTTTGGCACCCCGTGATGTATAGCTGGCATTACAGCAAAGCCTAATTCTCTCATTCACCCCACCCATCTCCACATGGGCCTCCCGGAGCCACCTGGGGCTGACCCACCTGCGTTCACAGGCTCCTGGTGCTCTCATTCACCCCACCCATCTCCACATGGGCCCCCAGAGCCACCTGGGGCTGGCCCGCCTGTGTTCACAGGCTCCTGGTGCCTAGCAATTTCCCAGATCCAGATAGAAAATTTCTGCTAGAAGCTGCTAGAAATCAAACTACCCTTTCTAGGACATGCATAAAGCCTCATCTGGCTGCCTAGAGATGGTTTTATGGGCGTCCTTATCTGGACTCTGCAGCAGTTGCTGGCATCAGGACAGACAGTTCCTTAGTTAATCATTCAAATAGGAGGTCTGGGTTACATTAAAATGATGGATCTGTGGCTGGAAAATATATTTGGAAAGCCCTATGAAGCCTCAGCCTTCGCCTGCACACTCTCACCTCAGATCCAGGCTGCTGCTTGCAGGTGGAGGTGAGGTCCAGAACAAGGGAAAGGCCCGCAGGGGGCTGTTAGCTCCCCTAGAGTGCGGGCTTCCTCACCCTTGGAGTGCGCTGCCTGTGCGGACCTATTTGTCCTGGGAGGGCCTTTTATCACCAGTGTCACACTACTAGTAATTCACAGACAGAGATTCAAATCCACGCTGTCCAATGCAGAGCCCGTGCCCTTAACCATTGTGCCCTATCGTCAAATGATGTTTTGAGACTAGATCTTCCGGTTCTCACTCCACCCTCTCCATGCTGCTTCACATCCTCCTTATGAGATACAGGGCAAGGCCCAAGCCCCTCCAGCCCAGATATTCCTCCCTCCCTACTCTGTGCCAAGGCTAGCGTCAGGCCCACACCTGGGGGACACAGAGCTGGGACAGCCCCTTGGCAGCAAGCCTGTTCACATCATTTCTGTGACCTCCTTCAGCTCAGCTCAGCTGAGGACACCACTGGATGGGCTGTCATTAAATGTGAGGACGTGCTGGAGGGCAAGAGGACAAGGGAGTTGGGAAAATTGCCTCCAAGAGGCCAACACCAAATCTCTCCCACCTCCACCCTCCAGTTTGTGGCTCAGAAAGATTGATGGTGCTGCACAGATGGGTCATTCTTGAGATAAAGTTCATAGATCTTGCAGCTGACAGGTCTTTTCAATCAGTGCTTCAGGAAAACTTCCACAGCTGATAAATGAGCCGCCACTAAAGCCTCAGCAATAGGCTCCTAAAGGTCTCCATGGCTTAGGATTTCTCATTTATCCTGCAATAGGGACATCCACTGTTGATGCCAAACAGAGCAAGGAAGAAGGCTGGAGTGCAATTGTGAGAGGAAGCCTTCCTTGCCCAGCCCTATTCTGAGCCCCCACTCTGCATCCCCTCCGTAGATGCCAAATGCACAGGGAGCATCCTTAGCACTCACTGACAAGAAGCCCTGCATACAGTCAGTATTCAGCCAAAATAACCTACAGGGCAGATGCTAGAGAATGGACCAAAAAGACCTGGACTTTTGGATCCAAGAAAGCAAAGTCCAAGCTGAGTGGTGGAAAGGAAGCCACATGGCATTTGGAGACATAAGGCTACAAGGACTTTCCACTGTGGCCTCATTGGTAGTTGCCCAGCTAATGTTCATTCTCCCCTTCTTTCTCCCAAGGCAAACTCGGACTTTGTTTGGAGCAGCAGCATGCCCAAGTAAAAGTATTCATCTGCCCCAACTCACTTGCAGCTGGAGCACGGTGAGAATGTAAAGGGTGCTCTACTAGGGATTTCTGAAAAGGTTTTGCTTTCCTGTCACAGGCACTGTCCACCTTCCCCTCCCCTTCCTTTTCATCCTGTTGTGCAGATACCAGAATACCTATGGAGCATCTGTCTCACAACATGCTAAGGATGGAAGAACAGGAAGACAGCAGTACTTGGGCACCAGGGAGCTGCTGTGCTAGCCCTGGAAAACCAGCCTCTGGACCTGTGGTTATGTGAGCAAAGTAGTCCACTCTTTGGTTAAGCCACTGTAGTCCTTTTGCTGTCACCTGGAACCAAACACAATCCTGCATGATAGAATCCAAGCCTGGAGAACTTCATTGACTTCCATAACGTCTCTTGAGCTTCAGCTTATCTATATAAAGGGAATAAGATGATAATATTCATTCCCCCCAGTAAACTACTCACTATGCACAGGCACCACATGGAGTGTTTGGCGTGTGCCACCCACAAATTGAGAAAGTGACCATTGTATACAACAGGCAGAGACAGTGCACACAATAATATCTGCTAAGGCTACCCCACAGGACTTGTCAATCAGATGAGACCACATGGGAGATTCGTTAGTCATGTCAACACTTACACACATGCTTACCAAAGCCCACATTCCCTGGTGTGCACAGAGTCGAAACCAAGAAGAGACCCTACTCTGAAAGCAGGAAGTAAGCTCCTGAAACTCATGCCTTCCACCCCCTCCAAGGGAGGAGGAAAGAAAAAGGGATTTCAACACATTGTGCCAAATAGAGAGCAGCTAAGTGGCCACAGGTGAAACCAGGCCCTGCCAGATGGCTCCACTTGGGGCATCCTTCAGAAATGAGGTTCTACTTATCAAAGATCTAATGTTTTTTAAAAAAGAAAAGAGGTCCTAGGTGTACCTCCTGGCCCAGACAAGACCCCGGGACAAAGACCTTCTGTCCACACACACTCCAGTCCCTCGAGCCTGCACGCAGTCAGGACATCTCCAGCACCAGCACCCACCACCAGAGACTCAGAGTGTCTCATGCTGGAGGCCGCTTCTGCCAGGCCGTGCCTGACTCCTGGGGCCTGAAGCGGCTGCCTTCTGTTTTAGGGCCTTCTCGTGTTCATCTCCACAAGCTCACAGACGTGGTGCATCATCCATATTTTACAGATCAGGGCACTGGCTCTGAGAGGGGAAGAGACTCCTCAAACCCAAGTGATTACCCTTCCTGAGTTCAGACTTGAAGTCTCCTGACTCTAAAGCTTCTGCTGACTCTAAAGCTTTGCATCTGAACCGCCATGCTGACCCATCCTCTGCCAGGAATGACTCTTGCTCTGTCTTACACTCTCGCCCTCTCATTCTCTCTCCCTGGGTCTCTGCCTCTGTGTTTCCATTTGGATGGTACCTCTTCTTCCCTGGCCGTGTGTGTGTGTGCGTCATCTTTTTTATGCTTCTGCCTCCCTGTGTTTCTGTGTGTCTCCATCTCTCACATTCTGTCTCTTGCTCTGTGTGAGTCTCACCCGCTTTCCCCCGGTCTCTGCATGTCTCTGTCTCTCCTGTTGCTCCCTGTGACTCTCACTCGGGGGCAGGTGTTTCCCCTCCTCACCCACTCCTGCCCCCGCAGCACCAGACTGTACCTGCGTCTTTACCTGACCATGTTCCATAGAAACTCAAACTTCCATGTCCACAGGGACCCCCTGTTCTGTTAGCAGTTGCATCTCAAGTTCCCAGCAACACGCAACATAGATAATGGATATATTCTTGTTGAAGAAATAACTGTTGAACACGCGGAAAAGACAGAACGAAAGACTCCCAACACTGGGAGGGACAGTGGGGTCTTTCCTAGAGGCACCTGGGAACTAGGAATGGGAAGGAAAGAAAAACCGAGGAAAGGAAAGAGGTCTAAAGCCAAACTTTCCAGCCTTTAGCTTACAATTAGGAGAGTCATCAAAACATTTTCATCATGCATGTTCACTGGCAGGGTCCAGGGTCCTAACAGATTAACAACACGTGCAGCATAGCAGTCAAAAACTACTACCATGGAAGATGTGGGTTCAAATCCTTGTTCCCCTCATCCCTCAGCTCTCTGAACCCCATCTCCTTGCCAGTTATGTAGGAGCAAGAACAGGGCCTGGCGAGTGCAGTAAATGCTCATAAGGACACACGTTCCTTCATTTGACAGATAAGGAACCAGAGAGGGAAAAGGATGTGCTGCAGGTCACACAGCCAAGAACAAGGCCTCCTTCCACCCTGGGCCAGTAGACGCCCCCGACACCTGCGAAGGAGAGTTGCAGCCTCCAGCGACCCTGGGAGCCTGGAGCAGCCTTTGAAGCTAGAGTGGCCACAGAGCAGGAGTCTCAGAGAGACCACCCTGCCATGATGGGGGCCACCCCTCCTCTCTGTTCCACCCCTGAGGGTCATGGGCCTCAGGCCTGCAGTCACTGCCTTTCCTCAGCCCCAGAGCCCCCGCAGAGGCAGGTAGGCAGGCACAGGCCCTGGAGCCTCCACTGGGCTGATGGGAAAGCTGGCTCACTTCAGGCACTTGTGTGCAGCTTTGGAGCTGCAAGTGATCTAGAGAAAGCCACATCAAAACTACCTAAGAACAAGAGCCAGCTGCCTCTCTACAGCTCCAAGCTGCAGTTTCCTCATGTGCAAATACATGGGCTGCATCTGACAATGTCTAAAATCCCAGTCAGGGGCCCCTTCCCATGGGCACTGACCCTGGAGCAGTAGGAGAAGCTGTCTGAGCAGAAAGGGATAGACAATGGCGAATAGAGATTCCTATGTGAAAATCACATGAGGCAAACAGAAGATATTTTTATTAAAGTAAGATAGCTTATTAGGGTCAAAAGGCACTATTTGTAAACTATAGAAACATAAGTTGGTAGAAAAACCACCAAATATGAAATTACTCTGAAACTTCTCCTGTAAGGAGAAACCAGGCCAGAAGCATAGTGGGGGAAATATGTGTGCCCTGAGACAAAGCCCTCACTAGCCATCAGCCCCTCGCCAGGCCTCTCCAAGGCCAGCTGAGGCCCAGAGCAGGTTGACCGCAGAGGGGGTCTCCAGCCTAGCTCTGGGATCTGCTTCCCTGCCCACCCTTGAGGGCCAGACGCTGGTGACCTCCTCGCTGCAGAATGCACTCATAGGGTATGGCCTCTGGGATTTGAAGATGGCACAGTTCAGCAAGCAGCTTCAGTAGGAGGAGGGGGCCTGCACCTCTTCTCAAGGGTCTGTTAATTAACTCCGGTAATCCTGTGAATTAGGCAGAGCATCATGTGGTTATTTGCCTCCATGAGGTGTTATGGAGATTAACTGGAATTAAAGCATTCGGCACAGGGCCTGGCACACATCAAATGCAAAATAAATGCCAGCTGCTATGATTATTGAAACAACCGCAGCCTGAACCCTCTTCTCAGGCTGATGCGCAAATTCAATTGTGGGTCAAAAGAGTTAGTAGGTTTCATCCAGGTGTGCTCCACTGCTCACAACACACCCCCAGATAAATGGATTCACCTTTGTGGGCCTCCTCTGTCCCAGGGGCACACATTCCTGCCCACCTGCTCGGGATCTGTGGGGCTCCAAGAGGCCTGACCTCATTCTTCTGAACAGTCTAACTGCTCGACAGGAGCAGAGGGTGAGTGGTGACAGCTGGGAGAACAGAGGCTCTGGCAGAGGCCAGCCCAGGAGAGGGGAGAGGAGTTGGAGGAAGGAAAGAGACTGCCACCCGAGCCCTACCACGTGCCTTTCTTTGCTCTTCCATCAACTGTTCCTGAGTGCCAGCTGAGCGCCAGCTGAGTGCCAGGCACCAGGAGTGCAGAGTGAGTCAAGCAGGCTGTGCCCTCTTGGAGCTCAAAATTTACTTTCCCAAATACGGAGAGGAATCTGGCTAAGGGTTCCCACTCGTCCCTTGAGTCTCTCCAGCTTGAAGGGAAGTCCAACACCTCTGTGCTGTCCATCTGTCACCTGGTACAGGCCAGAGCTACTGACATCTCAAAAGGGCCTGGAACTGCTTTGTTAACTAGAGAGAGAGCTAAGGTCTCTGAGCAGGAGGCTTTGAGAAGTTACAGCTGAGCCAGGGATCCACCCCCCGCTTCATACAAGGCTCCTCTCCCAAATGGTGATGCCCAGCTGAGCTAGCTGTCTTCCCCACCAAACCTGACTCTCCGTGGTTCCCAGTGATTATCTGGCAGTTGCCCACACCACCTAACACCCCCTGGAGGGACTGTCCTCTCTTGGCCTCATTGAAGAAGGTCTTTGTGGGCCTGGTACTCTGCTGGGGCCAGTGATGGAAACCAAGGAACCCAGATCTTGTCCAGTACATCTTAAAATTTTTTTAATCCGAAGACATACAGGAATAAATCCGTCCTTTTCATGTTTGAGACATAGCAGAGAGAGTGGACTACACAAATGAAATACTGAGAAAAGTTTGCACAGTTCAACTTTTATTAAAATTAAAGGATGGGAAATTAGAACATGATTCCTGTTAAAATAATACATTTGAGGAAATGTTTCTTCAGCTATCGCTGTAACTGATCAAGCATGTGACAAGTGTTCTTTTACAAGATATACAGTCCCTAACAGCCATGCAGAGAACACCAGATCGAGGATCTTACCTATGCAACATGTTGTACGGGGTGTCAGTGATCAAGTCTGACTGGCTATGACAACCACAGGGACAGAGCACCCACACAGACATACACATTCAGCGTCTTCACTTTTCTTTCAAAGAAAGTATTTTACACATAATATGCAAATTAAACAAAAAGCACAAGGGTCCTCTATTGCCACTGAAAACGAGGGGAGGGGAGGACGGGGGAGCGAATAATTTACAATCTCATAACCAAACATGGTACTAGGGCAATTTGATGCTGCAAATGCCACAGTCCTGTGCATTCCTGCCATGGCTGATGCTATATCCATGAGTCACTGAGTCCCATGACGAAGGCTGCACAGGGGCTATGAGGCTGCAATTATCCACTACAGAAGTAATCTCTTCCATTCCCAAATGCTGGGAGTGCTGCTGGCTCTCCTGTTTGGTCAGTAGAAACACAGCACAGCTGAATATGAGGGGCTTAGGACTCTAAATAGTGCAAATGCTTAAAAAAAAAAAATACATTCTAACCTCCTTGCTTCTCCAGGCAAACAGAGCCTTTAAAAACTCCAACTAACTGGAATACGAGTTTGCTCAGCCTCCCAACCTGATCCAGCTAGGTGCAAATGGGGAGCATGGAGGCAATGTAAATGGCACCTGTCCCAACAATAATAATAATAATAATAATAAATTTTAAAAATCATGATGCTAATGGCAGATAAATACACAAACCAGAGCCTGGAGTAGAGACACAGCTCAGGAAGTAAGTTGTAAGTGTCGTGTGAGCACCTGCAAAGCACATGCTTAACACATGGGGATCATGAGGACTGACCCCTCTTCCAAAGGTCAGAGACAAGATGCTCCCAAAAAGGGCATCATCCAGCAGCAAAGGCTTCAAGCTAATGGAAGCTTCAGATGAACAAGGAGATAGAAGAGAATAAGGAATGGTTGGCTGGACCTAGGAAACTATGGGAGTGTGTGCTGGGGGGCAGGCCTTTCCCTGAGGCTTCTCCATGCCACAGGGTGCCAGCCTCAGTGCCCGTCAGTGGGAGCCACCATGAGACAGCCCAGCCTCACCCCCACAGAAAGCAGACTCCAAAAAAAAACACACACACAATCAATACAGATGGGCAAGAGCTGAGTCGAACACAACATCAGGCCCTAGCAATTCAAGAAACACCAGTGACTGTGTTTTAAAATGCAGCAGACTCCCTTGAATATGGTATTTTTTTAAAAAAAAAAAAAAGGCTCATCTACCTGGCGCTACTGGAAAAGATGCTTCTGGAGGGTGAGAAACAAAAGGAAGAGAGCTACAGGCATGAACTATGTTTGAGAGTGAATGATGCAAAGAACATAACATATCATCATGGACAATAAAAAGCGATTCAAACATCTTGAAAAAAATATCTTATAAAAATATCTACATTAAAATTTTAGCCTAAAAGCTACAGCTTCAATTTTATAAAAAGGCAATCTTTGAAAGGATCTGGCTCAGAAATATACAAACATTACACAACAGATATCAAAGTAAGACAGCTCAAAAAGCATCTTAGGGGATATTGCAACTGGCTTGTCAGGAAATAGAATTAAGTATTCTTATTGCATAGCAGAAAATGAGGTCACTTTCATTTGCATAATACTGCAACTTTGTAGATGGAGAGATGCCATTGGGTACTTATGAGAAATAACTTTGGAATTCAGAATCTGACTTCTACATTGTTCAAATCAGTATCCAAGTGGCGTCTCGGCTGCTTCTAACCTTGGGCCTCAATTCCATTTCACCACCTCAGTCAGATGACAGATACGCCACTGGCAAAGCTGCATTCACAAGCAGCCGTGGCCACCCTAAGTGGGGCAGTAAGAGGCTTCATCTACCATGTGACCAGCACAAACTCGAAAGTAGCCTGCTGTGTCCACTGGGGAAAGAGAATCCTACCTGGTAATGAAGAGATAGCAGATTTTGGTGGCATCTGTGGGCAGCTGGAGCAGATTGGCTTTGGTGATGACGTACCAGTGTTCTGGTCCCCGTGAGAAAGGACACACGAGGGTGAAACAGACACAGCCTCGCCAGCACGCCCAGCAGAGGCAGTGCTTTGTAGGGAAGGAAACATGAGGCGAAACCAATTGCAAAAATCCAAAAACAGAAAACATGACTGACTAGCTTTCAGTGGAGGAACCCTTCCCTGGAAGATGACACATAAAAAATAGCCTCTCCAGCACGAAAGTCTAGCTTCTCAACGGTGGGGGAGGGACGCGGAATTCACCTGTCATCTGAAATTGAGAGCTTCTGTGGACGGCATACATCAGATCCCAACCCCAACCCCATCCCCATTACACAGACACACCAAAACAAGGCTCAAAATTTCCTCAGAGAAGGAGAAAGGACATTTCTCATTCCATCAGCTTCCAACCCACAGCCAGGTAGAGTTCTGAAGCCACCATCATCCCCACTTCATAGTGAGACCACAGTACTCAACTAAAACATGCCTTGCTTCCTTTGGAGACATTTCTTCCAGGTCCCCCAAAGCTGGATATTTTAGCCTCTTCTGAAGGCTTCTACAACTTCTGGGTACCTTGTTGTTCTCCAAGCGTCTTGTTGAAGAAACATGTGCTTAACATCAGAAAGAGAAGTTTTGTCTTTAGGAGAGTTGCACATTTAGGGCACAATAAATATACAGTAAATACACAAAGCGGCCCACTGGCGGGGAAGACTTCGGGGTTTCTGACTGCAGGGGTTGGGGGATGCCAATCTCCTGCAGCACCTGCTTGGAAGTAGCCCAGTCGTATCAGAAGTCCAACATCAGGATTTATAAAGTTCCTTGGCTTCCTGTAGGTGGATTCTCAAAGTAGGGAGTGTCCCAGACTGCAAGGTATGAGACTATTCTCCAGACACAAGACTTCCCCTGCTTATGCCAGAAATTCCAGCATGAGCAATTTGCTAGTTTACGAACAGCACAACTTTAAAGTTTTTTAAAGACAAATTACTCCATGCACCCTCAAATGCCCACTCCTCAAGATGCTTGAAGCTCTATCATTAATCATTTTTACCTGTGAATTAGCAAAGCTCTTCCTAAGCTCCCTTTTTAAAACGCAAGCACACCTCAGGAGGCCTCAAACCCAGGGCCCACTGACACCTCCTACCTCACAGGGAAAGCAGTAGTGAGGTTCTTGGGGCTTGGGGAGAGGGTGCACACCCTGGAATGGGGGAAAGCACAAGAAAAAGAAGACAAGGACATTAGACAGACTTGACCACTGTCACAAAGCGCCAAGGGCCAGCTCTAGTGGTATATTCCTTTGAAGTCATCCAACATCCATCTGAATCACACACGACTCCATCCAACACAGGCACAAATCTATATTTGCATTTGGAGGAGGGTGGCCTCTTATTTATCCTCCAAACCAGAACACTTAAGAGAGTAAAACGGGGTGCTGTGAATAATTAAACCCGGATATTAAGTATAAATGGGGACTGTCCCATCCTGGGAGAACCTAAAAGTAGGACCCTCTCTGAGACCATTACAGGCAGGAACTGAATCCTTACCACTTTGGTTTTTGGTTCTTTGTTTTTTTCCTGGTTTTTTTTTTTTTTTTTTTTTTCAGTGTTACCCGAGGCTTCTCTAAAGAGCTAGTTTTCCCAGCTGAAGAGACATAATATCTCCCAGGCCTGGAATCTATGACATCAAAGACCAATGGCCTAAACCTGAAGACTGAGCAGTTCTCATCTGCTTCCTGTAGAACTCAAGGAAAAACAGTGGGCTGAGAAGCGCAGGGAACCCATTTGTCCCTTATTCTAGCACACAGAGGACACGGTGCAGCTTTGAAAATTCTCTAGCTCTTCTGCAGACAAAGTCACAGTAGTTAAAGTACATAAGTGGGTGTGGCCAGGGAACTGCCCCCTCACTGGTTATTTCTGGACATTCCCAGACTGTCCAACTGGACCTTCGGAAGAAAGCAGCTTTAGTAGTCTCAGGGTCCCCATGGGACAAATCCAGAAGAGAGGTCTCTGTGATTTGATTTTTAACACAGCGAAAGGATCAGTAGTAAAGAAATCCAGTAGACTGTCACACACGCTTACCCCCCAACTTAGAGAAACACCATGTTCTACACACACACACACATTCCAGGGTCTGTATGGTCCCTGTAGAAACACCAAAACAAAGCCCAAAGGTGCTGCCTGGGGCTGTCAGGATCCCATTGCTCAGGGCATAGGCCAGAGCACCTCAGGGGAGCGGGGGTGGGTAATGGTGTCCACACTGCGATGAACAACACCAGTCTGCCAAGTCAGAGGACAGCAGTTCTCACAGCAGCACAGACCCTCCCAAGGGAGTTGAATCCAGTCACCAAGGTCCTGCTGTTTAGAGTCACAGGCAGCACCTGCTCCTTCCTCCACCTCCTGGCAGTGGGATTTTGGGTCACAAGGACTTGTGAATCACGGCAACACCTAATAAGAAAGGGGGAGAAAGTTATCATCTTAGCTTCTCCAAAATTACTCAGAGTCCCAGTGAGTTCATGAATCCAAGATATCCTGAGTCACAGCCAAGGGAAATGTGTACAATTTTTATCCTAATATCGAAGTGTCTGTAGACTCAGGCTGCTAGCAGCTGGCCGCTCCCCACTCCAAGAGCCAAGTCCTGGCAAGACACTTGAACCTACGAGCACAGTCCCTCAAACACCGCTGGCTAGTAGCCTCACCAGGTGTCATCACATGGACTCACTGTGGTGACTCCCGTCCCCAGCCCTAGCACCCAGCCCAACAATGCTCAGTGCCCAGGGGCAGCTATGCAGCTCTAAATTTGAATCATTGTAAGAGAAGCGATGGGTGATTCATCTCTACTTTTAGAAGACACTGGAATGAAGTGGAAAGTATAGTAGGCTGCCTTCATGGGAGCAAGAAAGACTGAATTCCAATCCTAACTCTGCCACCAGTCAACCTGCACTATGGCCTTTGGCAAGTTCTTTGACCTCTTTATGCTCAGTTCCCACACGAATGTCATCTAACAGACCCTGCCAATGTGACAATCTCGACTTTGATAAATGCTCTAGACATGTACGCTGTGTTACTGTTTTAGTCCGGGTGAACCACGCTCAACACCTAACTATAAATCCACGCATGACCCAGAACCTCACTGTAAGGGACTGAGGCTACATATCAGATAGTACAGGTTGATTCCGTCAACATCCTTCCAACTTGCTGTCCTTGACCACAGCCACCAGCAAGTCGAAAGCTCGGGTTCCCAGACTGCCTGGCAGTTAGATGTGCCATGTGACCCAGTGCTGGCCAATAAGACTATAAAGGCAAGTGTGCCAGTGTTGCAACGCTGGCTTTGTTCTTGTTGTGACTGGAATGCTCACGCAAGGCCAAGGGGAGGCAGCAGCCCTTGATAAAGCTGGCAGAACAGAAAAGAGAAGAGAAACCTGGTTCTTCAATGTCAGTCTGAGCCCCCAGGCCAACCTTGGATTTCTTTCTACTTGAGACAAATACACTCACTTCCTTATTTAGGAAAGTATCTGTCAGGGTTTCTGGTGCCTGTTGCTAAACGAAATCCTAACTTATAGGTGTCTCCAGGCAGGATGGTTACTGGAGCCTTATTTTAACATAGTCCCACAACTATAAAATGTTCTGGTTGAAGATGAGATTGACAGAACATGGCTAAAAGCAAGCCAGGATACCCCACTGGAGATATTCTGCTAAGACATCTATTTCCTGTTTATTCCTGGCTAAAGGTGCAGACATTGAAGCTTCGAGGCAGGCAGAACCTGAGTCCAGGTGCCTGGTCTTGACAGCATCTTACTTGAATCTCAGACATCTCTTTCAGAAGGTAGCTTTTTGTTTTTGAAAGCAGGCTCCTGTGTTGCTTTTTCATATAACCTTTATCTTGATTATAAAAGTAATTTATTCTCATTATGGGAAATCTGGAAAATGCAGAACACAAAGAAAAAAGCTTTAATCCCTTCACACAAAGAAAACCACCACTGTCTTTTTGGAATACTTTCTAGCATCTAATAATAATTACAATCATTTACTGCATGGTGTCTACTGCCAGGCAGGCATTGTGCTTAGCTCTTCACAAGTATTACTGCATTTCATTCTCACAGCACCCTAAAAGGCTCAGTCTAATTTTATTCCCATTTTACAAATAAGACAACAGGGGTTCAGTATGATAGGATATCTGGCCCAGAGACTCAGGGCTAGTGGCAGAGCTGGGATTCAAATTCACATCTGACTCCAATATCCATCTGCAGAAGAAGCAGCAGCTATTCAACCCCCACTCCCGCTACCAGCAATACAGGACTACATGTGTGAGTTCACAAGGTTCATACAACTTTGCATCCTTTTTTAACCTAACAGGCTATTACAAATGTTTTCTCATAACATTAAAAATCATACACTATATAAATATCCCATAGATTATTAACTATTTCCCTCATGTCAGACATTAAGTTATTCTCAGTTTTTTCCTATCATGAGTAAGGCCCCAATAAATAACTGTCCACAAATCTTTGCATTTTGGAACATTTCCTTAGACTTTAAGATAATAGACTCAGTAAGTGGGTTTGAACATAAAATTGCAGGTTTGCTTGTCTGCTTCCTACCTACTTCTGGAGAGGGCAGACAATGAAGAAAGGTACATGAAATATTCAGCATATATATGAAATTCTAACCACCCACACTTAACTCTTCCCCTCTCATTAAGGCACGCCTGGAGTCAAGGGAAGATCCTCACTTGTCTCACTCATCCCAGAACAGAATTACTCCAGGACCAAACTTCTTCTAAAATGTTTTATACTTAGCCAAGAAAAGCATTACAAGGTGAAAAAAACTCTAAAGGAAGAAAAAAGTTAAAGTCCATTGCAACAGAAGTCTTACGTTGAAAGACTGTGCTGCAAACTCCTTCAAATCTGCACAGCACAATCTTCCTCTGCAGTCAAACTAGATGGAACGACTGACCTTATAACGCAAAATGGGAACTGGAAGAATATCCCTGGAGTTGTGGTATGGATTAAAAGAGACAATGACTATCAAATACTTTGGATAATGCCTGGTATGTTCTGTGTGTGCTGGATAAATAATGTTATCTCTATTCCAGATTCTGGAAAACCAGATACAAGGAACTGAACTACACTATGGATATATATTTGCTCATCTCCCCATAGAGAGAAACACCAACTCTGACGCCACCCCTGCCCCTGCCACTCACCAAACCCCTCACACACACTCCCCAAGAAGAAGCTTCCACACCCGCCTGGTGCCTTACTCTAAGGCTTACCCTGAGCTGGGGTAGCACAAAGGGCATGGACTTAGAACTCTGGGTTTGAACTGACTTTGCCATTTATTAGCTGTGTGGCCTTCAGCAAGTTACTTAAACTCTCCAAACCTCAGTTTCATCATCCATAAAATAAATGGATACAGTCCCATTCAGCCCAAGAGTTGCTGAAAAGATGAAAACAAATGCACACTCTGTTCCTAACACACTGCCCCATGGCACGGGGCCAGCCACCCAGTAAAGGACAGCCATTTGTGTGATTGTGATCCAGCCTCAAAGTGTAATTGAGCCTGTCTCCTCCAGGAAGGGTTCCCTGGCTTTGCCAGTTCTCACCAGTCTTTCATGTGCTAAAGCCTGTCTAGTGTATGTCATTTAGAAGTTGTATATACATCATCTTGTCTTCCCAGTTGTCCAATTCAACTCTGGACAGCAAGAATTGCATCTTATGCCATCTAGGAGCCTGGCACAAAGTAAATCAGGAATGGCAATGAAATTCTAAAATCTCTTGTGACAACTCAGTTCAGTTGGAGTGGCTCGATGGAACAAACGTTATAAATTCTGAGGCTACCTTCAGGTTCACAGGGTCAGGGCGGGGGCAGGGGGTAATAAGTGCTAATTATCAGTATCTGTCATGAGCTCAGAATGAAAGAGTGGTGGCCATGTAACAATTACCTGTCATCCCTGGAGGAGGCACTCAGGCCCAAGTTAAGCAAGCTCACATCCCCTCATCCCACCGGCCCACCCACCCCTCATTCCCCCAGTGTGTTGGAGGCCTCTGGGATGGGCATGGAGATGGCACACACTGACCTGCATAGCTCCGCCCCGTGCTCATGTTGGTTGGAAGCAGTGTCCATTTGTCAGTGACAGGATTGTAGTACTCCACCGAAGCCAAGTTGCAGGACCCATCATCCCCTCCAACCACATACAGGAGCCCATTCACTGCACAGACCCCTGGGAGTCAAACAAAAGCCATAGGAGACATCACAGCAGGCGCACCAAGAGATCAGAATTGATCAAGAGACAAATCCGGAGAGCCTGGGAGGCTCTTTTCCTCCCTTCATGGTAATACAACGGGGATTTGGCTCCACAGGTTTGAGTTTGCTAAGTGGAAGAAAATATTGACAACAGCCACTGGGCTCCAAGGATCCTTCTTCCTAACAAGATCATTTCCCTGACCAGGGGGTCTGATTACTTATAAAGTGTATGCCCTCTGCCACACACATACCTACACTATAAGTATGTAGAGCATATGGGCACAGACCCCTCTCTACTGGAAAGGTGTACACAGACCTCCTGTGCCAGGCCTAAGCTAGAGAATAAAACAATTCAGGGGACTTCATGCATGCTACTACTTCTCTGCTGCTAAGTTTTTCCCGGATAAGCCCTATGGTGTATCCACACTGTGTGATGCTGATGGTTATGTCTGTAATCCCTTTACAAGACTGGGGTCTACATTCACACACAGCTCCCAGGGATGAGGAACAGCTCCCACCCTGATCTCAGAGTGAGATGGGTTTTGGGCAAGGTCTCATGCAGCAGGGTCTAAGGCGTACGAAAATGTAATTAATTATTGCTCATTAAGACTTTCAAAGGCCATAGTCCAATATGTTGTGTGTTTTTCAAAATTAGATTAAGGGATTGGTGATACTCCAAAAAGTAGCAATTACCAGTGTTGCTGAAGGTACTCTCAAATACTGGTGAGACGATAAAATGGACACCTTCCTGGATGGCATCTAAAATACATGTGCTCCCTCTAATTAAAAAAGTCCACTTCTGGCCAGGCACAGTGGCTCACACCTGTAATCCCAGCACTTTGGGAGGCCAAGGCAGATGGATCACTTGAGCCCAGGAGTTCAAGACCAACCTGGGCAACATGGTGAAACCCTGTCTCTACAAAAAATACAAACATTAGCCAGATGTGATGGCACATACCTGTGGTCCCAACTACTCAGAAGGCTGAGGTGGGAGGATCTCTTGAGCCCAGGAGGCAGAGTTGCACAGCCAAGATTATGCCACTGCAATCTAGCCTGAGAGAGCGAGACCCTGTCTCAAAAAAAAAAAAAAAAAATCTATTTCTGGCCTTTTATTCTAAAGAAAGAATTTTAAATGTGTGCACTGATTTAGCTATAAAGACCATTTATAATAACTAAAGTATTACTTATAGTATAGAAAAGATGGAAATAACCTGTGTCCAATAGTAGATTGTTTAAATTATGATATAGTCATTTAAAATAATATCATATAAGTAAGTTTAGTGTTGTAATAAGATATTCATGAGAGATTGTAAAGTGAGTTTTTTTAAAAAAAAATAACAGGTTACAAAATAGTGTTATAGTGTAATTCCATTTTTGTTATTAAAAAATAGAAATATCTATGCATGAATTTTATGCAAACACACATTTACATCTAAACTGAATTCCCAGGTTCTAGATAGACTAGCTGCCTTAAGGGTCCTGTAATTCTTTGCTCATGTGGCTTCAAGCCAAATGAGAACTTCTATCACAGCAGGCTTAGGCAACAAGTAAATTAATAAACATCCCCTCAGCCCCTGTTTACACTTCCAAGTCAGACACGAATGGGCTTAGCAAACAGGTAATATGAGAATAATGAAAATGGATCTGCCTGAAAGTCACCTGTGTGTCTTTCCAGCCTGGGAAGTTGGGCTAAGCCAACACTGTCCTAGAGCAAAGAGGCATAAAGGTATACTGACACAGTACACAACCCACAAGGCAAAGCTCAAAAAGGAAATAGCTTAAAAGGGGCCTCATGCTCCAGGAAATATAAACCTAAATACTCTACAGTAAATCATTCCTACAAGAAGGCATAGGAGACAAGAAGGAAAGGAGAGACAGGAATACAAAGAAAGCAATAAGGAAAGGAGAACTGATCAAGGGTCCAACTGTCCCTGCAAGGAAGGAGACTGGTTTCAAGTAGGAAATGAGAGGTTCTCCTAGCCAGGCACTGGCAAAGAATAGATAGAACCAAGTGCCATTTTCTGGCCCTTGTCCACAGAGCCCTGAGCTTAGCTACCTACAAAGCTGTCGGGCAAGGGGTACTGACGGCAACCAAAGGACTTTTCCAGGTCTGTGCTCATCTGTGTGTGGTAAAAGTCATCACCCTTCAGTGGGGAGGAAGGGGATCCTCTGCATCTAGGTTGCAGGATCTGCAGCTAGCTTTCGGGGTCTCAATTTCTCCCCTCCTCTAACCGAGAGCCCACCTGGAAAATGGACACTCCCTGTTCAGGATATACACTCAGCTCCAGACCCTGGGAATCTCCCTGATGTTTACAGCCAGTGTCTTCAGGGAGAAAAGGCACACGACCCCCAAAGGGGAGATGGAGAGAGGAGTCATTACCTGCATTGCGCCGGCACATGTTCATGTCTGCCACTTGCTTCCAGGTATTTGTTCCAGGATCGTAAACCTCAACGCTCTTCCTCACCAAAGGCCCATCATGCCCACCTGTGGCGTACAGCTGTCCGCTAAGCACTCCAACCCCTGAAAGGCAGAGCACAGTGTCCCAGCCTCAGGCTGGCTACAGTAACCGGAAATCAGGAGGCCTGGGGTCCAGTCCTGGACAGCCCTGACCAGCGAGGGGACTTGGGGAGTGCCAGTTTGTCTCCCTGGACTTCAGTGTCCTCATCTGTAAAACAAATATAATGACACCCTACCCGCCCCCTCATAAGACTCGCAACCTCAAAACTTTGAAGTATAAAGCAAATGTGACCCAAATTCTGTTTTGAAAAAACATAAATATATACATACATATATACATACAGGGGACGATGTTCATAAGCAAAGAAAAAAGGACAAAAAATACTGAAAGAAATCCAGTAAAATATTAAGAATAATTATTTCTGAGTGGTAAATTACATTCATTTTCCTTTTTTGCCTATCTATATTGCCTAGTTTTCCTACAATGTTGTATTACTTACTCATCCTTATATTAGTTGATTAAAAAGAGTTAAAAATTGAAACTAGCGACACAGCAAAAGTGCTGAAATTATTATTAAGGAGGCCTCCCTGCTGGTCATGTAAGCAGAAGCTTACCTTTCTGCCCACTTCTCTCCTCCTGTACTGCAGAGGGCATTATTAGATCACTAACCATGTTGATCGGCCTGAGTTGAGTGCTAGAATTGCTTCGTTTACAAGTTTTAGTATAATCTTTTAAAATCCTTTTATACAACAAGAAGATGAAAGCCATAAAGAGGGAAGACAGCACAGTATCTAGAAAGTGCAACTGACCTGGTAGCTAGGACACCTGTGTTCCGGACTTGCCTCTCTGACTTGCTCACTGGGTGACCCTTCCCCTTTCTGGGCCTCAGTTTCCCTATTTGTAAAGGGAAAGAGTTGTACTAGATCAGTAGTTCCCATGGACCACAGACTACTCCACTCCGTGGGCAGGCTGCATCTCAATGGACTGGGAAGCTTTTTACAAGATAGATTCCACACTGGTCAGGAGTCAGAAAAAGTTCCTCAGGTGACTGGGATGTGCAGCCAGGTTTCAGACCCAAGAACCAGACTTGTAGACTATAACTCCATATGGATGAGGACTGTTTTTACCTTGTCCTCGTCTGCTTTCCTGTGCCCCACGGCAGTAGGTTCTCAAGAAATATTGCTTGAATGACAAAAATATAAATTAATAAAATCCCTCCCAGCAATTATGTGGGTATGCTAGTGGCTCCCAGCAGTTGCTCTAAACTAACAGCAGATGGCGCTGTCGTATCAACAATGGCTCTCTCTAACTGACAGGTTTAATACAATTAGTTGAGTTCCAAAGCTGCCTCACCTTCCTTTCCTCCATGCTCACTCAGCAGGAACACGCACTCCCTGAGAGATGGCCTCTTTTTCCCCTAACCATCTGGTAGCATTGCCCACACCCTGCTGAGGAAGCGAGCTGCCTTCCAGGCACTCAGGCAACTCTGCCTCTGCCCTAGTGCAGCCTCATCCATAAACATTCATGCAGCGGCGTCCTGGACCTAGAGCCACAGGCGCTCCTGGCACCTCAAAGGGCCTCAGGCAGCCAAAGGCCAGGGCCTCTGGTCTCTGGGTCTTCAGCCAACAAGAACACCCACCTTGATAAGTATGTGGGTTCTCAACTCCAGAGGTGAGACTTGCCCAAATCTCACGAAAGTGAAGCACTGAAGAAAGGCTGACCTGGGAGTCGGAGGCCAGGGCTCTGACAGTAACCTCAGGAAAAAGGCTTGGTTTTGATTTCCTAAATCAAGGTCAGTGTGCCTCCCAGGGACACTGCACTCCCAGGCAACAGACGTGTCACCCTCCAGGTCCTCCAGTGTAGGTAAGAGACAGGAATAGGGCCAGGTGATGTCCACCCAGCAATAACCATTTCAGCAGCTTGGCAGAGACAAAGCAGCTGTAGTCTCCAAAGGCGGCTCCCTCCACAGAGACAAGCCTGAGCTTCCTAACGCAGGTCTGCCCTGGCGGCTTCACGCCCGGCTGCCTCCCCAGGCTTTCGGCCCTAGGAGCGGTCACGCATCTCAGGGTGTGCTGCCCCAGGCATGCTGAGCTCTCACCCCTTACGTCACAACAGAGGATTTCTAGGGAGTACGAAGAAGACTCTACCAAAACTTTAGAAACCAAAATTTCCGAAAGAGGTTTACGACAGGAAAAGAATCATGGGATTTGTGGATTGACTTGGTTCTTAGGGAACATCTACTACAACCCTACAACCCACTCATTTCACATATAAGGAATTAGAGGACAGAATAAGGGAAGGGATTTGCCCAAGGAAGGTCATATGGCAAATGAGAGCAGACCCAGCACGAAGTCCTGGGCCTCCTGACTTCCAGGCAATGGCTCCACATTCAGGAAGGGCCAACCTGTCAGAATCAGCAGAGACAAAAATTCCCGAAAAATAGCACTCCAAACACAAACACTTCTTAAATGGCATCATGCAGATTTTATTTTCAAAACCAGTGAGCACACAAAGGCTCTTTAAAAATATTAAAATAGCATACTTTTTAAAGAATGCTGAGGAAGTGGTCATATGTTTGGTACTATAAAATGAGATCACAACTCAATCTCCAAAAATACACAAAAAAAAAAGAAAGAGAGAGAGAGAGAGAGAAAGGAATAACATTGTGGGAATGTGGCTACCCTTCTCAGAAGTCACACAGCCTTCCCGCCAGGATCAGATTGGTAATCAGTCACCACTGACCACAGGAACCAGCAATAAAGAGCCAGTGGACTGATGCCTCTGTCTGCCCTCAGACCCTTCCCTTTGGGCCTCTAAGACAATGGATGGGAAGACAAAGCAGGGGAGAAGGGGTTGTTGCTCCGCTTCCTGAAAAATCCCAAAGGACCATAGAGCTTCTGGTTTTCTGACAAGAAGTAGAAGTGGAAACCTTTTGGAAAGTCATTTTCTTCCCATGTTGGGGAATGCATTGAAGTGAGGAAAAGTGGGAGTAGGGGACATAAGTTATCTCCAAACATGAACACTAATAGCTTGGCTTTCATTCCCAGACAGGCAAGCTCAGCTTTGTCAACTGAAGACTTGTCCTACTACTTCAGAGGGATAAGACTGATAATTTAGGGATTTAAAAAACTAACTCTGGAGTCAGCATTACTAATTATATGACCTTGGGCAAATTACTCAACCACTGGCAGCCTTCCTTTCTAAATCTGATAAGTGGAATTCATATTGTATCCACATTGTAGGGCTGTAGTGAGGATTAAATGGATTGAGGCATAAAAAGTATTTGTTAGGACAGTGCCTGGCACATAGTAAGCCTTCACTTTCAAAAGATGTAAACACCTTCATAGAAACATAAGCGATGATGAGGAGCGTATTATCTCATCCATTCTCTAGTGATCCCCCAGGAAAGGTTAACTTATAAGTGCTGTGTCTAGCTGCAAAGGTGCTAGTGGGATTATATACAGCAAAACGAAAGAAGGAGGAGTTAAAATAAAATGTTAGGTTGTTGAACCAATACCCACTTGTGACTGACTAAAGAAATCACAGATTACACAAACAAATGGAAAAACATCCCATACTCATGTATTGGAAGAATCAATGTCATTAAAATGACCATATTCCCTGAAGGAATCTACAGATTCAACACAATTCCTATCAAACTATCAACATCATTCTTCATAGAATTAGAATAAACAATCCTAAAGTTTATATAGAACCAAAAAAGAGCCCGAATAGCCAAAGCCAATCTTAACCAAAAAGAACAAAGCCAGAAGTATCACATTACCTGACTTCAAATTATATTACAAGGCTATAGTAACTAAAACAGCATGGTACTGGTACAAAACTAGACACAGAGATCAATGGAACAGAATAGAGAACCCCGAAACAAAGCCACATACTTAAAACAAGCTGATCTTCAAAAAAGTCAACAAAAATAAAACAATAGGGAAAAGACACTCTATTCAATAAATGGTGCTGTATGTGGCTAGCCACATACACAAGAATGAAACTAGACCTCTGTCTCTTACCATATACAAAAATTAACTGAAGATGGATTAAAGACTTAAATGTAAGACCTGAAACTATAAAAGTCCTAGAAGAAAACCTAGGAAAAACTCTTCAGGGCATTGGCCTAGGCAAAGAATTTATGACTAAGATGCCAACAGCAAGTGCAACAAAAACAAAAATAGACAAATGGAATTTAAACAAACAAACAAAAAGGCTTCTGCACAGCATAAGAAATGATCAACAGAGTAAACAGTCAACCTACAGAATGGGAGAAAATATTTGCAAATTATGCCCCCAACAAAGGACTAACGTCCGGAATATACAAGGAACTCCAACAACTCAACAAGGAAAAAACAACCCATTAATAAGCAGGCAAAGGATATACATACAGACATTTCTCGAAATAAGGCACTCCAGTGGCCAATAATCATATGAAAAACTGCTTAACATCTGATGATTATCATCAGAAAAAGGAAGATTAAAGCCACAATGAGATATCATCTTATACTTGTCAGATGGCTATTATTAAAAAGTCAAAAAAGGCCGGGTGCAGTGGCTCACACCTGCAATCCCAGCACTTTGGGAGGCTGAGGCAGATGAATCACGAGGTCAGGAGATCGAGACCATCCTGGCTAACACAGTGAAACCCCATCTCTACTACAAATACAAAAAATTAGCTGGGCATGGTGGTGGGTGCCTGTAGTCCCTGCTACTCAGGAGGCTGAGGCAGAAGAATGGTGTGAACCCAGGAGGCGGAGTTTGCAGGGAGGCGGAGCTTGCAGTGAGCCAAGATGGCGCCACTGCACTCCAGCCTGGGCAACAGAGTGAGACTCCATCTCAAAAAAAAAAAAAAAAAAAAAAAACATTAGCATGGTTGCAGAGAAAAGGGTATGCTTATACACTATTGTGGAAATATAAATTAATACAACCTCTATGGAAAAACAGTATGGGGATTTCTCAAAGAACTCAAAGTATAACTACCATTTGACCCAGCAATCCCACTACTGGGTATCTATGCAAAGGAAAAGAAATCATTATACTAAAAAGACATGTACAGTCGTTACGTTTAAAGCAGCACTATTGACAACAGCAAAGTCATATAACCAATCTAAGTATCCATCAATGGCTGATTAAAGAAAATACAGTATGTATACACCATGGAATCTTATGCAGCCAAATAAAGGGTGAAATTATGTCCTTTGCAGCAACATGGATGGAGCTGGAAGCCATAATCCTAAGTGAGATAACCCAGAAACAGAAAATCAAATACCGTATCTTCTCACTTACATGTACAGGCTAAATAATGGGTATACATGGACATAAAGATGAGAACAATAGACACTGGGGATTCCAAAAGGGATGAGGCTGGAAGTAGGGTGAAGGTTGAAAAATTACCCATTAGGTACAATGGTCACTATTTGGGTGATGGGTACACTAGAAGCCCAAACCCGACTGTTATGCAGTATATCCATGTAACAAACCTGCACATGTACCCTCTGAATCTAAAATGAAACAAACAAACAAAAAAATGTAAAGACCCACTTGTGAGCAAATCACACACAGCCAGCATCCCGAGGTTCTCCCATACCTGCGCCACTGCGACGGGTGCTCATGTCCGCCACGTATGTCCACTCATTGGTCGCTGGGTTGTACTGCTCCACAGTGCTCAGACACTGGCGGGAAGCTCCATCATAACCCCCAACAGCATATAGCTTCCCTGCAACAGACAAAGTGGCTGAGTGTGGTGCCAGGGACACTGGCATGAAACCAGAGCTCAGCTAAAACCCTATCTGCAACCAACTGGGGCACCCTTACCTCAGAATTCTGTTCCCTCTTTCTCCAGGGGACCACCAACTTACTCCTCAACCAAGCAAAGCATCCTTCACATTTCTTCACATATTCTACTTGCTCTTAAGCCATGAGCTCCTTAGAAGCAAACACTGAACATTCTAAATAAGCACCCCCAAATACCCAGCCCAAAGCTATGGCCTGGCACTACTGGGACTCAACATAATCTTGCTGGTGAATTAGGTTAAATTTTCTCTAGAACAAGACACCAGCACTGGATAGATGGAAAGCTAGAAGGCCCCCAGCTATACACAGGCAGACCACCTTTCTGGCTCAAGGCTTGAAATAGCAGATGAAATAAATATGGAAAAATCTTCTTCAATGAGAACCCAAAACCTGTCTTAGCCATTGTCTCTACCCCTTCCACAACCCTGGCAGGTACAGTGTGTGAATGGAGTGTTCTTTGTACATTGTGGGCCAGGGTGGCTGGAATTTTTCTGCAGACTACCCTGTGATCTCTGAGCCATACACAAGAGCCCTGAGGTGCCGTCATCTACTTTTAAATTAAAATGCCATTAAGCTGCTACCCAAGGGTATCATTTCCACCTGGGGCTGAGAGCTGACAGTGAGGCTGGACACAGGAGGAAACATTTGGCATTTGAGCTATCCCAAAGCAGAAATTCAAACATTTTGGGTTTAAAATTTAGTCTTAAAATGCAATGGGATGGTCTCTTCTGTGGGAACAGAGGGAGGAGTCACACTAGTTGCAGACTAAATAAACATCGCCAAATGCAAATCCATTTAACAGGATTACTTGGTAGATTTTTTGGTCATATGTGCTTTCTTGATGGATAGACACCAAGAATACTACTAGTATTTGAAAATCCGCAATTATTTTAAGTTAGAAAGATTCTCAGGCTCAAACCCATACTCTGCTACCAGAACTACTGCTGTATTATCAAATGTAAAAATGTTTTTCTTCTATCATCATCGAGCCTGGCTTTATTATCTGCCCCAGGGTCCTCTCAATTGACCTATCTAGAAGAAAGAAACACACCCTCCCCTCAGTTCTGCACGCACCGGAGTGAAAATTTTTTAAAAACCTGACTAAGCAGCTCTTCTATGGTCCAGGCTACTTGTACGGTGTGTGCTGCTTCAGATGCGACAATCTCCATAGCACATTCTCCGCTCTCCTGGGGAGCTTCTGCCTGTACTCTGATCCACACAGTCTTTTCCTAAATAGCTATTCTTCGAGGCAGCCAGTAGCAAATTATTGCAATTTCCTCCATTTTTTTTTTCAGTGTCATTCAAACTGTATAGCCATGGTAATGAGATGATGAGAGGGAGGAGAGGAAGCCAGACAGTGCAGAGAGCTGTCTCTTCAAGGCCACAGTGAAGCAGAGTCCACTTAAGTTCCTCCCTCAACATTCTCACCACAGCTGTAAATTGGACTCTGCTCCCCCAGGGTGCCCACAGCAGAAAGAGCTTCAGATTCAGGAGGGGCAGAAGAAACAAATTCCCAGCCTGTCTTCCATGTCAACAGGGCGTGCTACAAGACAGCACTTCTTCCACATACAGAATATGCTCACAAAAGCCTTTGTCAAGGGGAGTATTTTAAATTACCACCATTATGGCACCTCCTCTAACCCCCATCAACCATTCCATCTGCATCAGCTGAAAAAATACGCACTCAAGGTTGCTCCTTCAGTCTATTAACAGGGATTTGCTATTTTTAACCCCTACTCTATTGTTTGATATTCTGGCTAAGGAACAAGAGAAGAAATGAGAAGGTGGCTAGACAAAGCACTTATACTTGGCAGACAAATCAATTTCTGTTCCACCAAGAGAATGAGATTGCAAGACACAATTTACCTTGGAAGGAGGACAAAAATCCTTGCCCTCACAAAGATGACTTATTTAGTATGTTAGAATAGTATACCTTTAAATGAAAACTTAAATTACACAATACCAGTGCAGACTGAGAAATACAGTGCGAGAAAAGAATATTTCTATTAATGTCTAACTCGCTGAATGTTACGCTGTCCCCAGGACACATTTGTGTTTGCATGTGTATTCTTGAGTATGTACATGAGAGATGGAATGTCTGCACACATGTCTGAATGAACAGATATTCCATCTAAATTCTCACACTAGCACAGGTTGATGAATCAGTGTTGTCCTGCAAATAACATTTTAGTTCAAGTAATAGTCTATGCTTTGGTACACTGAATTCACACATATTTACAGAACTCCTACCTACTGGCATTTGTCAGCATTCTGAAGGGGCATAGCACAGTGGAAAGAGCACCGGCTTAGGAGTCAGAAGACCTGGGTTCAAGGACAGGCTGTGCTATTTACTGTCATTAGACTGTGGGGCATCCGGAGGATGGAGAAAATCTGAGTCCTGCCTACCTCCTTCACAAGGGTTTTGCAAACAAAACGAGAGACTAGACGTAAGAGTTTTTTTTTTTTTTTTTTTTTTACAAATGAATGTGTACCATCTGACCAGGCCCAAGACCTCACCACGCCCTCCTGCCTTACCCTACACATCTTTCCTGACTAGAGCTGGACTCGATCACCAGCCTGCCCTGCAGAGACAGTCATCAGACCTAAGAAGACGTGCCTACCTCACCCACAGTTCTGTTAATGTTCAACATATGAATATGAGGACAAAATTCATTAAACACATTTAATTCTCCCTCCACTACATTATCCTCCTGGGTCACATGCTGACTATGGATTCCCTACTCCCTTCCCCTCCCCAACCCCCAGCAGAGCTATTGACAAGGGGCCAAACCACAGGCCGGCATTTCCCCTCTGGGCTCCTTCTACTCCCCCAGCCCAGCTCCACCACGGGCCAGGAGCTCCACCACCTCTCTGAGTCTCGTCTGCTGAATCAGGATAATAGTACCTAACTCAGAGGAGTGATCTCAGGAATAAACCAAGGTAGAGGAAGCACCAAGCAGGATGCTGGACCCAGGACAAGGCCTGTGGGCCGGATAGGCCTGGCCACTGGCCACTGCACCTCCTTACCCTCCACAACGCCCACACCCACACTGCTCCGCCGCGTGTTCATCGGGGCCACAAAGAACCACTCGTTGGTCTTGTAGCTGTAGGCTTCCACCGATGCTAGGCCTGGGAGACAAGAGACTTATGAGACTTCCATGGCACCAGGCCTCACCCTGCTGTGTAAGAAGCAGTGAGGATGGGGGAGGAGTCCAAATGCAGGGGCTGGAAACCTAAATGTATGCCTCGGTGCCACCTCTGAATCACCATGCGGCCTGTGGCGACTCCCTCAAACACATCTGCAGTGTCTACCTGCGGGGACTATTAAGACTTGACCCAGAGAGTGGGCTGTGAAAGGACAGGGGGTGTGTCTGAAATGCATGGCAAACGTAGATCATAAAAACTGCAGAGTGAGATACTTTGATTCCAAGTAGTCACTTGAGGTAGCCTCACTGAACACCTATTCCAATCCCCTTTCCCCCAGCTTCGTCTGTCTTAGCAGTGGAAAGCTAAACACTTGCTTTCCAAGACTCCCTCACAGCTAGGGGTGACCAAGTCAATGAGACCTAAGCAGAAGTCTATGGGGATTTTAGAAACGGCCTTTGCTTTTCTGATATAGATACCACCCCTCCCGGAACACAAATGTGTTGGCTGGAGGTATAACAGTCATCTCATGATCATGAGAAAAAGGCCAAGAAAATCTAATCTTAAAGAATGTGGTCTCAATGTCCATGAGCCACTGGACCAACTCAGCCACTGCTAACCTCTAGGCTTCTTGTTTCATGAGTAAAGCAAAATCCCTCATGTTTTAAGGCACAGTTTAATCAGGTTCTCTACTTATAGCCAAAAGTAATTTCCTAAAGAAACAATGCACCACTACCCTTTCGTTCTCTTTGCCCCACTCACTAAAGGCAGCCTCCAGAGGGGCTAAAGCCCTGGAATTATATGAGTGAGGCAAAGAGAAGGCTGAGAAAAATCCCCAAATTGTGAAGACACAAATAAAAATTCAGAGAAGTAAAAAAACACTGCTTTTCCCCTCCCTGGGGGCCAAAGGATATCATATTAGTTTAATAGAGCTACTGTTTACTGAGACACCTACCTGGCAGTATGAGCAGAGATGAGATCACCTCTCTGAGTTTATGTCAACTAATGGTTTCGGGTTGAAATTTTGAAGCTAGATAGAGTCCAGAGGCAAGAAGGCTCACCTATGGTGAAAAAGCCTGGCAAAGCTTCAAGTGGGGTAGTAGAAAGGGCAACAGAAAAAATGGGCAGCCTGGCCCACTGCATGACCTGAGCCAGGTTTCTTCCAAGTGCTGAACTCAGCTCCCTCATCTGTCTGGCAGAGGATTCAAACTGGAGGCCTGAGGCACCCCCCCGCTAAGCATGCTCTCCTTCTAAGTCTCATCTTCTGAGTAAATAGGTTCCCAGACACTGAAAAGTAGGAAAGGGACTCTTCTGAGTCCTAGAAAGCCTAGTACATGGGCAGTTACATATTCTGTGTGCAAGAAGGCCTGGCTCTTCCCCTGAAAGCTGGATGAGGCAGAAGGGTGGTATCTCCCTGGGGCAGTAGCTACAAATGGACAGAAAGTTGGTCCAGAACTGGCTAAATAAAACAGGGTTTCATGGAGGGTGTGTCCCAGGCTAGGAGGGGTTGGGAACACACCCTGAACCTACCAGTACTGCCATCAAAGCCTCCCACCGCGTAGAGCAAGTCATTGAGCACCGCTGCGCCCAGCGTGCTCCGGCGCTCCTGCATGCTGGCAATGGATGTCCACTGGTCCTTCACGCCGTCATACACATCCACTGTCCGCACCCGCAGTGAGCCATTAAACCCTCCCACGGCATACACGTGGCCAGCCATGAACACCACACCTGAGGCACAGGAAACCGAGACATCAAGGTCAGGTCAGGCGCATGACTGCTCAAGTTGATGGATGACAATGGAGGAGCAAGACAGACACAGGAAAAGTCACCACCAAAGATACTTCAGATATTTCGCAGTCATGGGATTCACTGGATTTCTTTCCTACTTGCTTTTCTAATTTTGTCTGACTCAAGTAAATACTTGAATCAGCTTTAACTCCCCAAGCTCATAAGAACTGACCCCAAAAGAGCCAAAAACTGTGCAAGTGGCCGGGCGTGGTGGCTCATGCCTGTAATCCCAGTACTTTGGGAAGCCAAGGTGGGTGGATCACCTGAGGTCAGGAGTTCAAGACCAGCCTGGCCAACATGGTGAAACCCGTCTCTACTAAAAATGCAAATATTCGCCAAGCATGGTGGTGTGTGCCTGTAATCCCAGCTACTTGGAAGGCTGAGGTGAGA
>NW_012109585.1:732826-764732 GCF_000951045.1 Mandrillus leucophaeus
AAAAGAAAAGAAAAGAAAAAAAGAAAAAAAAACTGTGCAGGAGGGAAAAGAAAGGGAGCCTGAAATGCACAGATGCTTGAGGAAACAAGGAGTAGCTCACGACTTCTGGCACAGAGTGGGGACCAGCAGGGGAAAAACAGCTTGCAGAACTGGGAGGCTGCTCACCTGCTCTGCATCTTCTGGAGGGAAGCTCAGCAATCTGATCCCACCGGTCCTCCTCGAAATCATAGCACTCCACACTGCGGATTGCCTTGGGTGCCTGGCCGCCAACCACAATCATGACCTCCAGAGAGACAAGTGGACATTAGCGGGGTCTCCCCAAAATCTGGATTTATGGTATCCCTGGTACTTCCACATGGCTTATCGCTCAGGGTCTGTGGATGATCCGAGATGCCAGTTTACAGAACTACATACATGGAGATGCTGCCCCTAGTCACCAACAGGTATGAGTATTCAAGAAAAGTCTAACAAGCATCTTCCCACAGAAACACAATCATAAGTTCTATTTCCCAAATGCCCCACTCGGGGCTATCTTGTGGGTGTGTGAAGCCACGTAGGGCATCATCTGTAATCTCAGTGTCCTCAAGATTGGGAATGGGAGGTGCTAAATCTTATATCAAAACAAACTTGAATATACTTTGAAAAAGAGTGCAGAATTTGGATGTATTTTTTAAAGTATTATTCAAAAGTATTTCTGAATGCCTAGAATGTAGAGTGCACTTATGCACTGCAGTATAGAAAAAACTTGTGAAAAACTCCTGTGAGGTGGTTATTACAAAAGTTATTAAACTGATGATGTTCTGAAAACTAGTGCTAGCAGTCCTATTTCCACAAGTAAGGTAGTAGCCGCCATTGCCAGGCACTATGTGAAATGTGTTGTCATTTACTCGCCACCACAGCTGTGAGGTAATCATCATCATCCACATTGACAGATAGGAAAGTAAAGCTCAGAGAACACATTAAGCGGCCCAAGGTCACACAGCTAGGAGTGTAGGCAGAGACTGAAATCCAAGTCTATCTGACAGAGGGTGAGGCCAGCCACCCCCGCAACTCCTGCTCTAGAGACAGGATCCAAGCAAACACAGCTGGTTGCATCTGTGTTTGTCAAAACACAGGTCACTTTCCATTAGTAAGTCATGAAATCAATTTAATGGATTATGACCAGCATATATATTTTTAAAAGTACAGAAAATATGATAATAAGAATATTATTTCATGAAATATTTGTTTTAGTTATACACACTTACATGTGTCTTCTGGATAGAAATTTAAATGCATTTTGTATTGCAAGGGCATGGTCAAAAACAATGAAAACTACTGCTCTGGTTAGGTTAATAGAATTGCAGTACTTAATTGTGGTATCACTGCTGTGACTTTGGTCACATGTTATTAATAAATAAAAATTAAAGTACCAGTTACCTATAGTTTACATATTTTAATAAACGTGTGCAAATTCATAGCTGTCCCCACAATGATGTCACTCTCACTCAATGGCATTCCGATATGCTTTCTTGAGTGGAGAGAAAGGGTGGAAGTTACAACCAGCAAATTCATTTGATCATTACCTGTAGCTTGTCTTCTTTACCCAGTGGTTCTCAAACTTGAGCATACATCAGAATCACCTAGAGGACTTGTGAAAACACAAGCTGCTGGGCCCTGTCCCCAGAGTGTGATTCGGTGGATCTGGAGTGGAGCCCAGAGGCTGCCTTTCTAACAAGTTCCCAGGTGCTGCTGCTGCTGCCACTCTAGGGTTCATACTTTGAGAACTACCTTTTTAATCCACACTGTATGGATTTCCTGATGATATGCCATGAAAAACTTTTGCCATTATGAATTATCATAGGGCTTTTTACTTCCCCATGATGTATTTTTGGGGAGAGAAGTGCCCATCAAACTCTGTGTAAACTCACAGGAGCACATCCCTCAAATGAACACTTCCCACCATACGGGAGGCAAAACCAGAGCTCACCACCATTACTACAGATCAATCTTTTATTCCCCAATATTGCAGAAGAAGCTCACCCACTGCCATGTGGGTGGTCACTGGTCATCAGATTTAGTCCATAGCTGTCTGTCACCAAAAGTGGGTGACCAGTGTTCAAAAATTCAGATGTCAGTTCTGACTTCTAAAGCATTCCAAAGGAACCCAGGACACAAAGCCCAGCCTTGAGCTGCTGCTGCTGCTGCTTCCAGACAGAAACATTCTGTTCTTGACTTTCCTGGGTGCCTCAGTTCAGAGGGCCCACTGCCCTGTGTCAAGAGTAGCCTTTTTCAGAGTAAAGATGAATTCTACATTACTTCCCATCTGGAATTCTTTGCTTAGACAGGCATCCATGAACAGTCCAAGGGGGATGTTAATGAGCACAGCCCCTTGGGCAAACTCCAGACAATGCCTAACCTCCAGACAATACTCTTCAAGGGCAGAATTATGTGCTCGTAAATATGCCCAGAACTTGCATTGTCTTTCCGGTTTTGAGTTGGTAAAGCTAAACTGAAGGCAAATATTGCAAGATTTGCTTTGAAATCTGATTTCTGAAGCTGAGTGAGAATAAAAGCAGTTTTAAGTTTTCTTTCTGCAAGGACTTTAGGCACCCCACACCCTCCCACGTGCTGTTCCCTGACTCGAAACCTTCTTCCCAACTCTGAGCGCTCTGCTTTAACACCTGCTTATATTTCAGGTCTCAGTTTACATGTTATTTCCTACAAATGGACTTCTCTGGCCTCCAAGTCAGAACTACACATCCATCCTCTGAGATTTCACCTGCCCTGTGGGTTCTGCATTGTGCTGGACCATCAGTGACTTGTCTTTTGCGCCTCTAGACGGTGAGCCCTGCCTGGGCAGAAGATGTATCTGCCTCAGTCACCAAGATAACTCCACAAACTTATGTTGCCAGGTAAAAGTGAGGGCTCAAGTATTTGTTTGGAATAAAGAATACATGAATAAAAAGTAAACAGCACATGCAAGGAGTTCAACAACAATACAGAGTTTTTAAAAATGAAAAAAGAAACTAAACTAGAATGCCATTTTCTTTAGTTAAAATATGTTGGAACACCAGATTAAAATTCTGGAGACAGTGAGGAAAAAACAAGCAAAATAAAAAGAGAAAGTGAGAGCTTTTTCCATCTTTTGACTCGACCACCAAAAGAAAGTTTGCTTATTCTTGGCATAAGCTATCCAGCTTCTTTTGTAAATTTAAAAAAAAAAAAGGCAAAGTTTTCAGGAACCCTCACCATGCCCCAGAAACTATCTCCCACCAGGGAAGTAGAGGGTACATTCATATTGGAGAAAATCTACCACTCATCTCTGAGAATTTTCACAGACACAGTGTTACAGAAATGCAAATTTTGTAATGTTAAAGTAAAGCCTCAGTAGAAAGACAAAAATGACACACGACAGCTAGGTGCAGTGGCTCACACCTGTAATCCCAGTACTTTAGGTGGCACAGGCGGGTGGATCTCTTGAGTCCAGGAGCTCAAGACCAGCCTGGGCAACACGGTGAAACCCTGTCTCTACAAAAAATACAAAAAACTAGCTGGGTGTGGTGGTGCATTGCCTGTAGCCCCAGCTACTTGGAAGGCTGAGGTAGGAGAATCACCTGAGCCCAGGATTTTGAGGCTGCAGTGAGTTGTGATTGTAGCGCCACTCCACTCCAGTCTAGGCAACAGAGTGAGACCCTGTCTCAAAAAAAAAAAAAAAAAAATAGGATACAAGATAAGGTTTTCAAAACAAACTTGCCTTTGAGCTCATAAAACCACTGGTAAGAGATGACTTTAAACATACGAAACTTGTACAACTATCTGAGAAAAGGAATTATGAGGTTTTGTGGGATAGGACCATCAGTTTCAGGGGTAGCTCAAGGCAGCGGGAAGAGCAGGTATACATCTGCTTCTCTCACAGGCATAGGAAACTCAATTTTTTTGTTTTATTTTTAGTTGGCACATAATAGGTACACATATTTATGGGGTAGAGTGTGATGTTTGGATATATGCATACATTGGGTAATGATCAAATCAGGGTAATCAGCATATCTACCAGCTCAAACACTTATTATTTCTTTGTGGTGAGAACATTCAAAATCCTCTCTTCTAGCTATTTTGAAATCTACAATACATTATTGTTAACTATAGTCACCCTACTGTGTAACAGAACTCCAGAAGGTATTCCTCCTATCTAACTGTAACACAGTATCCATTGATCAGCCCCATCTCCCTTTCCCCATCTCCCCTCCCTCCTCCCTTCCACAGCCTCTGATAACCACTATTCTGCTCTCTACTTCTACGAGTTCGGCTGTTTTAGATTTCATATATAAGTGAAATCATGTGGTATTTGTCCTTCTATATGCCTGGGTTATTTCACTTAACATAATGTCCTCCAGGTTCATCCACGTTGTCACAAATGACAGGATTTCATCTTTTTATTTATTTATTTATTTTGAGACGGAGTCTCGCTCTGTCACCAAGGCTGGAGTGCAATGGCAGGATCTTGGTTCACTGCGACCTCTACCTCCCGGGTCCAAGCAATTCTTCTGCCTCAGCCTCCCAAGTAGCTAAGATTTCAGGTGCCTACCACCACACCCGGCTAATTTCCTGTATTTTCAGTAAAGACAGGGTTTCACCATGTTGGCCAGGCTGGTCTCAAACTCCTGACCTAAGGTGATCCACTCGCCTCAGCCTCCCAAAGTGCTGGGATTATAAGTGTCAGCCACTGTGCCCAGCCTTTTTATAGTTGAATAGTATATATACCACATTTTAAAATCCATTCATCTGTTGATGGGCACTTAGGTTGATTCTGTATTTCGGCTATTGTAAATACTGCTGAAATAAATATGAGAGTACAGATATCTCTTCGACATGCTGATTTAATTTCTTTGGATACATACCCAGTATTGACTGCAGGGTCATATGGTAGTTCTATTTTTAATTTTTCCTGGACCCATACAGCCAACCAATATAGAATCATGAATAAACAGAAAACCCAAACAGACCAATAACAAGCAACAAGATTGAATCACTAATAAAAAGTCTGCTATCAAAGAAAAGCACAGAACCTGACAGTTTCACTGCTGAATTCTACCAAACATTTAAAGAAGAACTAATACCAGTTATTCTCAAACTATTCTAAAATACTGAAAGGGAGGGAATCCTTCCAAATTCATTCTTTGAAGCCAGCACTCCTCTAATACCAAACTAGACAAGGACACGACAAAAAAGAAAACTATAGACTGATATCCATGATGAACACAGATGCAAAAATCCACAACAAAATACTAGCAAATGAAATTCAACAGCACATTGAAAAGATCATTCACCATGATCAAACGGATTCATCCTAGGGATGCAAGGATGGTTCAACACTACACAAATGAATAAAAATGATACATCACATTAACAGAATCAAAGACAAAAACCACATGATCATTTCAATAGATGCAGAAAAAGCATTTGATAAAACTCAACATCCCTTCATAATAAAAACTCTCAACAAATTAGAAATAGAAGGAAAGTAACTCAACATAATAAAGGCCATATATGAAAAACACACAGCTAAAATCATACTAGAAAGGGGAAAGTAGAAAGTTTTTCCTCTAAGAACTGGAACAAGACAAGGATGCCCACTTTCTCCACTTCTATCCAACATAGTACTGGAAGTCCTAGCCAGAGCAATCGGGCAAGAGAAAGAAATGAAGTACATTCAAATTGAAAGGAGAAAGTCAAACTGTACCTGCTTGCAGAGAATATGATCTTATATATTAAAAAGCCTAAAGATGCCACCAAAAAACTATTAGAATGAATAAATGAATTCATTTATTCATTATACACTAATAGCGAACTACCTGAAAAAGAAATAAAGAAAAAAAACTCATTAACAGTAGCTACAAAAAAATAAAATACCTAGGAATAAATTTAACCATAGAGGTAAAAGATCTCTACAATGAAACCTATAAAACATTGATGAAGGAAATTGAAGAGGACACAAATAAATGGAAAGATATTCCATGATCATGGATTGAAAGAATTAATAAGGTTAAAATGCTTATACTACCTAAAGCAATCTACAGATTCAGTGTAATCCCCATCAAACTACCAATGACATTCTTCACAAAAAAAATAGAAAAAAAAATTCTAAAACTCATATGGGACCACAAAGGATCCTGAATAGCCAAACCATCTAGAGTAAAAGGAACTAAGCTGGCGGCATCATGCTACCTGACTTCAAAATATACAGCAAAGCTAGAGTAACTAAAACATCATGGTACTGGCATAAAAACAGACACATAGATCAATGGAATAAATTAGAGAACCTAGAAATAAATCCACACATTTACAGCCAACTGATTTTTGACAAACGTGCCAAAAGCACACATTTGACAAGGTGTTAATACCCAAAATGTATAAGGAACTCAAACAACTAAATAACAGAAAAACAGATAATTTGATTCAAAAATAGGCAAAAAGATCTAAATAGATATTTCTCTAAAAAAGATATATGAATGACCAACAAGTGTATGAAAAAAATGTTCAACATTACTATTCATCTAGGAAATGCAAATGAAAACCACGAGACATCACCTCACCCCAATTAGAATGTCTACTGTAGAAAAGACAAAAGATAACAAATGCTGGCAAGGATGTGGAGAAAGAGGAACTCTTATGCCCTGCTGGTGGGAATGTAAACTAGTACAGCCCAGTATGGTCAAAAGAAATCCAATTTTTATGGTAGGTGTTGCAAGAAGCCATCATACATGGAGCACTATACCCACTATTGTGTTGATCATGCAGAGTAAAAAGAATAAATTTCTTATCATGAGTGCTAATGGATACTTGTTTCCATGGATACCTGATGTTAGCAACCAGTTAGGCAAATATAAGTATTTCCCACAGTCTACACGTATCACATCTCTGAAATCACAAACTTCTAGCTACTTAAGAAGACCACAAGATGTCAGAGGAAGAGACGTGAACTATTCTCTCCTATATGCCCTCATTTTATATTTCAGAAACACTCAGGCCCAGGGAGTTCAACAAGCACGTTTCTTTCTTTTCCCAACACTCCTAAACCCCAATATACTTAAGATTAATATGCCTTCATTAGAAATTAATCAAATCAGCCTATTTAATGATCACTATTTTTAACATTTATCTTTCAAGGTAACCCTGAGTAAGAACTATCAGTCATCTAGGAATCACAAACTAAAGAACTGGCTCTAGGTGAACAATTGTGCTAGACTGAACATAATTTAATCACTCTGGTGAACTGCAGCATACGTAGGAGTTTGGCAGGGTGCCTCAGGGTTCTTGATCCCAAGTCTTAACTGTCACTATGTTGAAGGCTGCAGAAGTTCTGGTGAATGGAGGTTCTCTGGTTGACAGATTATGAGTGAGCTGAACTCCACTGTAGCAGGAATGGTTATTAGATACCTCCCAAGGAAAGCACTCTCATTTTGAAAAGTCAAATAGCCATTTATTTTAGGAAGACTAGTGAGCCCATGGAAAAGACTACCTGATTCCTTAGGAAGGAAATTTTACTCCCAGCATAACATTTTTTTAAATTAATATATAATGCTCTCTTGTTTACATAGATGATTCTGATTCCACCAGCATCACTGTGGGATTGAAGGCATGTTGGTCCCTCCTCACTGAAATCACAACCACCCTGTGTCTGAGAGCCATTAGGTGCCAGAGACTAGCCAGGGAAAGGGACAATCCATGAAGAGAGTAGAGATTTCCAGCCTACGTGTAGATTAAGACCCTAGCCCTGGCCTCAGGACTACATAGGTCATTCAAATTTCCACTCAGTTGAAAGGAACAATCTGGGCTCTACACACTTTTTTCATCAGGCAAGAGTAGAATGTATGTCCAAACTCTCTTCTGTGACCGGTGAGCTGGGCAGGAGGCAGGCCCAGCCAGTCGGTCCCTCGGGCCAGGGCAGGAAGCGAGACTCTCTCTTACCCTGGTGCGTGGGGCCGCAGGGCTAACACCAACAATTCATCCGAAGGAGCATGTCGAGGTTGAGCCAGAAGACTTGTCCAAGCAGGTTCCTGAGCAACAGTTGCTCTAGGCAAGTACTGATAGCAAGGTGCAGAGACAATGGGGGTCTGAGAACCAGGTAATATGAGGTCAAGGCCCGGTGGAGAGAAGAAGAGTGCAAAAAATGGGCTTTGGAATCAGACACACCCAGGCCCAAATATAGTATCAGCCCAGTCACTATATAACTGTGTGGCTATGAGCAAGACATTTAACCTTCCTAAGCCTCATTTTCATAACTTGTAATATCAGGATAATAGGATGCTTCCCGTATGGGTGTCAGGAGGCTTAAATGATATGAAGCACTTAGCACAATGCTTGCTAAACAGTAAACACTAAATGTTATCTGATTAACACTAGTGTCATTATTAGCTTCTAAGACAGGTGCTAAAAAACAGATTCCCAATGAAAGGTGGAAAAGGATACAATGAACCTGTGAAGGGAGGGTAAGTACCACTAATTCTAGGGGTGATTATGGGGCTTTTTCAGGACCCCAGGGTGCTTGCCAGGGTGCGGAACAAGGTGGAAAGGGGCAGTGCCCATCCAGGGGCCTGGGCCAAATGAGAGGTCATCCCACCCACCCTGTCAACAGCTTCTTCCAACACCATCTACTGAAAGCAGGACAGCCCAACTCAGGAGCAAGCCACCCACTTCCAATCCAAATGGCGTTTCAGTAGCATTTTTAAAGAGCTGAATAGAGATGCCAACTGAACTGGAATGACAGTGAAAAGTGCCAGGTTCAGTACATTTCCAAAAGGTTCATTTGCATCTTCCTGAAACCTCATTTCCTTGCTGCCATCTGTGGAACAGGGTAACGTAGGAGACTTCTGAGTGGCTGGGAGGCAGCTTCGGGTTGTCCATGGCAACACAGCCTCAGGGAAAGTGCTGGGCGGTGAATGTGTGGGAGCCAAGATGATGCTGTTAGCTGTTCCGGCTGGGATGTGTCAGTATGCTCTGTGCATATATGGCTCAGGAAAAACACCCTTATTAGCCTCTGCAGCTATCTCAAGGCAGAGTCCTGTTCCTCTCAGGGAAGGGACTTGGCTGGCAAACAGAGTTACTGCTGAGAATTACTGAATATAGTGCCAGTCTCTCTCCACCACGTTGTTTTTCAAGTTTGCTCTGCTAGAAAGCCTATCTGGACTGAATTTATGAAAGCCAAAAACAGCCTGCCCTTGGAATTCCTATGCCTGCTTCTCCAACTAGTCCAATTATCTCCTAATTTCTCTCTTCCTCTACTTATTTGGTTGTTCTTATATGTCTATCTTACTTTCTCAGAGAGACTTCTTAAAATTAAAAGTCCCCAAAGGACAGGAATCAGGTTTCTTTCAACACAGCATTCGGCTATAATGCTTTTGTGACATTTGGAAGCAATATAATAAAACAGTTTGGAGCGCAGGGCGTCAGGCCAGTCATCCTAGGCTTAAACCTCAACTCAGCCATTTACTAATTGTGCTTTAAAGACGGGTCACAAATTCTGTGATACTTCTACACTCAGACATGGAACTTAATACCTCTCCCCTTGAGTGTGGGCTAGACTTAGTGACTTGTATCTAGCAAATAAAAGACAGAAGTGATGGGACATGGATTTTGACATTAGGTTATAAAAAGACTACAGCTTCTGTGTTACGTGTGCGCGCTCATTTTCCTGCTCTAGAATCACTTTCTCTGGAAGAAAGCCAGCATGTCATGAGGACACTCAAGCAGCTTATGGAGAGGCCCACATGGCAAGAAGCAGACCTGCCAGCAACCACATGAGTGAGCTTAGAATCAGATCCTCCCCAAACAAGCCTTGAAATAACTGCACCCTGACCAACAGCTTGACTGTATGACCCTGGACCAAAAGGACCCAGCTAAGCCACTCCAGGATTCCTGCCCATAGAAACTGTGGGATGACAGATGTTTACTGTGTTAAGCCATCAGAGTTAGGGTAATTTGTAATGCAGAAATAGATAACTAATGCATAATGAGTGGGTGACAGAACCCAAGGTCCAACTTCCTCATCTGCAAAATGGGAATAATTACAGTTATGAAAATCCTATGAGATACAAATATAAGTCACTTAGCCCAGTGGCTGGCACATGATAAGTGCTCAGTAATTGGTATCTGCTGTTATCATTATTGTGGGGATTACTATCATGTAGTGATTAAAAGCCCAGGCTTTGAGTCAGCCAGACCTGGATTCAAGTCCTCACACTGCCACTTAAGAGCTGTAAAACCCTGGGCAAGTCACTCAGTCTTACTCAATCTCACTGAATCTTGGTTTTCTCCAACATTAAAGCCTCCAGAGTTGTAATAAAGACAAAATGAGATAATGGGCATTAAGTACTTAGGCTAACAACGCAAAGAAGTTGCTCAGTAATTAGTATTTAAACAATACTACTTGTATTATCAATACCTTCAGTGATGAAGACCAGGACAATGACCCAGAGAAGAAGATGCAAAGTACAAATTATTCTAAGTGGTCACCAGAGGATGTAAACCAGTTTTCTCCTGCAGTCACCTGAACCAGTTTCTGGATGTTCACTCTCACAGACAATTCGCATTTTACCTTGGAGACACAGCTCCTGTCAGCTCCTGCAGAAAGCTTTCCTTAACTCCTTACCCCTCTCTGTGCTCCCAGAGTGTTTTGCCTGTACCCCTATGGGGGCGTTTACTCACTCCATTGTAATTGTCCTTTCACAGCTGTTTCCCCTCCTTCTGGTCTGGGAGTCCCCTGGAGAAGAGACCAGTTCATATCAGCCTTCGTGAATCCAGTACTTACCCCAGTGCCTGGCAATTAGTGGTTTCTCTATGGAAGTATGTTGGATGAGTGAATTAAAAAGTAATGAATCGGCCAGGCACAGTGGCTCACGCCTGTAATCCAGCACTTTGGGAGGCTGAGGAGGGCGGATCACCAGAGGTCAGGAGTTCGAGACCAGCCTGACCAACATAGTGAAACCTCATCTCTACTAAAAATACAAAAAACGTAACTGGGCGTGGTGGCAGGCACCTGTAATCCCAGCTACTTGGGAGGCTGAGGCAGGAGAATCACTTGAACCCGGGAGTCAGAGGTTGCAGTGAGCCAAGGTCGTGCCATTGCACTCCAGCCTGGGCAACAAGAGCAAAACTCCATCTCAAAGAAAAGTAATGAATTAATGCATACATGATTGTTTATAGCTGGATTTCAGATTTTGAATGAAAGAAAGAAAGAAAGAAACAAAGAAAAAGAAAAGAAAAAGAAAAACAAAGAGCTTTACAACCCTTCTAATCCTCTAGAAACGACAATTGGATTCATTCTAATCTGGACTTGTAGGCTTGAATCAAACTAGGGTCAACCTACATTAGTGATCAAAGGAGGATATAGAGTAGGATATAAATCCTCACTAAAGCCATGTGAAAACACAGGTATGAATGCTGATAAGCCCATCAGGAAAACATGAGGGGTAATATAAATGGTCAGTATTAAGTATTAATAAATAATGAGGTTATTTCATCTTTAAAAATGTATTTCTTTAATTGAGGTCATGTGCCAAGGACACAGATGAGTAACGCCTGCTGCCATGGAACCTACAGTTGCGTTGAGGAGCTAACACTCTAGAAGAGAGCCCAACATGCGTGCCTGAAGCATCAGTCTGGGCTACTCAGTAATCTTCTGAAACTACTGTCCTTGTTGTTCAGAAAGCAATGAATCCATCACCAACCTGACCTCTCCCCCATTAAATAACCTTTCTAACCAATCACATTTCTACATATCAGCAATAAACAATTAGAAATTGGAATTTCAAAAGAAAACATTTACAATAGCATCTAAAACTATAAAATACCCAGGGATATATCTAACAAAAGATACATAAGACCCATAAACTGAAAACTATACAACACTGATGAGAGAAATTAAAGAAGACCTGCATAAATGGAGTAATACTGTGTTCATGGATCTAAAGATTTAATATTATTAAGATGGTAGTTCCCCCATTTGATCTAGAGATTTAATACCATTCCAAGCAGAACCCCTACAAGCTTTTTTGTAGATAGACAAGTTGATTCTGAAATTTAATGGAAATGCAAAGGACCCAGATTCACAAAAACAACACTGAAGAACAAAACCAGAGGACTCATACTACCTAATTTCAAGACTTACTAGAAAGGTAATAATCGAGGCCACATGGTATTGGTGTAAAGGTAGACAAATAGATAAAATGGAACAGAAGAGAGCCCGGAAATAGATGAACACATATACAGTCAATTATTTATAACAAAAGTAACAGGGTAATGCAATGGAGAACACAGAATCTTCCCAATAAATGGTGTGGAACAACTGGACATTCATATGCAAAACAAATGAGTCTTAGACTCTCACCTCATGCACCATATTAAAACCAAAAAAAATTTCTCAAAATGGATCCATAGGCCTAAATGTAAAACCTAAAACTACTAGAAGAAAGTATAGGAGAAAATCTGTGACTTCAAATTAGGCAAAGATTTTTTTAGATAGAACACAAAATAAACCATAACAGAAAAAAAAATTGAAAAACTTAAAACTTATGCTCTTCCAAGTACAGTACAGCCACCATGTAAAACAGTGTGGAACTTGCTCAAAAAAAATAAAAATAGAACTACCATATAATCCAGCAATCCCATTATTGGGTATATATCCAAAGGAAATGAAATCAGTATGTCAGAGCAATACCTACTCTCATGTTCACTGCAGCATTAGTTGCAATAGCCAAGATGTGGAATCAAGCTAAATGTCCACCAACAGATGACTGCATGAAGAAACTGTGGTATACATACTTAGTAGAATACTCTTTAGCCTTAAAAAAGAAGGAAATCCTGTCATTGGTGACAATATGGATGAACCTGGAGGATATTACATCCTTAAGTGAAATAAGCAGGGCACAAAAGGACAAATAACGTACAAGCTCATTCATACGCGGAATCTAAAAAAGTTAAACCCATAGAAGCAGAGAATAGAACGGTGGTTACCAAGGGATGGGGAAGGGGTTGGCCGGGAAGATGTTGATCAAAGGATACGAAATTTCAGTGAGATGGGAGAAATACCTTTAAGAGATTTATAGCACAACATGGTGACTATAGTTAATAACAATGTATTGTATTCTTGAAAATAGTTAAGAGAATAGATTTTGGCCAGGCGTGGTGTCTCAAGCCTGTAATCTCAGCACTTTGGGAGGCCGAGACGGGCAGATCACGAGGTCAGGAGATTGAGACCATCCTGGCTAACACGGTGAAACCCCGTCTCTACTAAAAAAATACAAAAAAACTAGCTGGGTGAGGTGGCGGGCGCCTGTAGTCCCAGCTACTCGGGAGGCTGAGGCAGGAGAAGGGCATAAACCCAGAAGGCGGAGCTTGCAGCAAGCTGAGATCTGGCCACTGCACTCCAGCCTGGGCAACAGAGCGAGACTCCGTCTCCACAAAAAAAAAAAAAAAAAAAAGAGTATAGATTTTAAGTGTTCTCACCACAAAAACAAAATAAGTATATGAGGTAATACATATGTTAATTAGCTAAATTTAGCCATTCTACAATGTAACTATATTTCAAAACCTCATGTTGTACATGACAAATGCATATAACTTTTGTCAATTAAAAAATTAATTAGTTAAAAAACTATCTTCCAAAGATACTGCTAAGAAAATGAAAATATAAGGCACGGGTTGGGAGAAAATATTTACACAATATATATCTTATTAAAGACTTGTATCCAGAATATATAAAGAACATTTACAACTCAATAAGAAAATAATAACCCAACTTTTCAAATGGGCAAAAGATTTTAACAGACACTTTACCAAAGAAGAAATATGGGTGGCAAATAAGCACATGAGAAAATCTTAACCGCATAGCGATTAGAGAGATGCATATTAAAACCATAGTGATATACCACCACATACCTACTAGAATGGCTAAAATTTTTTAAAATAGATAATGTCAAGTAGTAGCAGGACTGCAGAATAACTGAAACTCATATATTGCTGGTGGAAATGCATAATAGTACAGTCATTTTAAAAAACAATTTATCAATTTCTTATAAAGTTAAACATATACTTACCATATAACCCAGCAATCCTACTCCTAGGTATTTACCCAAGAGAAATTAAAACATATGTCCACACAAAGATCTGTAAGTGAAATCACAGCAGCTTTATTTGTAACAGCCAAAAACTGGATACCCAAATGTCCACCAACTGGTGAATGAATAAATTATGGTCCATCCATACAATGGAACGTTACTTAGTGATAAAAAGGAATGAGCTCCTGATACATGCAACAACGGGGATGAATCTCAAATGCATTATGGTAAGAAAAAGAAGCCAAGCTCAAAGGACTACATACAGCATGATTCCATTTATATGACACTCTAGAAAAGGCAAAACCATAGGGACAGAAATCAGATCAGTAGTTGTTAGAGGCTGGGGGTAGAAGAAGAGGATTGACTACAAAGCAGCACATGGAAACTTTTTGTAGTGATTAAAATATTCTATGTTTTGATTGGGATGGTGGTTACATGATGGTGCATTTGTAAAATCTTATCACATATCTCTAAAAAGTGTGAGTTTTACTGCATATAAATTATTATACCTCAACTAATCCAAAAGAAATCTCTTTAAACCGCTACCAAAACCTCAAAGCTGTTTCTCAGGAAGCAGTTTGGTGTAAAAAGAAAAGCATGGATTTTGGAGTGAGACAGACCAAACCCCAGCACTGCACTTAGCCAGTACTTAACTGGGCAAATTTCTTAACCTCTCTGAGTAATCTCAGTAAAGTGGGGATATGAATAGTACAGACCTATTACTGTGATGATTTATTAAGACAGTACACGATCTGATAATCCCTAAGTAATCATTTCCCTCAGCATACCCCATTCATTCTTCAAGCCCTCAGTGGGGATCCCCTCACTAATTTAAGTGCTCAAACAATGGTGATGAGAGTATAGTTTAAGAAGCAGGTTAGATAACATAACCTTAAATCATTTAAGGATTGAATACAGGAGAACAATGAGACAAACAGCAGTGATGTCTTCTTTATTTCTTTCTTTAACAGATTCTAAGGAAGTCATGGTTTCAGTTGCTTGCAGAAGGCCCAAGAATCTAAATGTCTTCATTCAGAAAATAAATGTTTCTTAAGGAGTAGGGTAGACAGAAGGATGGCTTTGACCTCCTGAAACAAGGGGTAGACTCTTTCTCAACTACAGATTCAATCCCTAGGATGAAACAGGGGTGATGGTGGAGCAGCTCTCAGCATGCTTCGTCTAGGCTCAGGCACAAACTGGGCTTTAATTTTCAAACTATCTTTTTATGGGTATATGTGGTAAGAGCTAGACATGGAGTCCAGAAAAGGAGAAGTCACTAGGTATGGTTTTTACACAAAAAAGCTGGGCCAGCACTAAACCATTCCCTTAGCTCCAAGCTACACTCCTCAGGCAAAGATGTCATTCATCTGATATTATAGAGGATGAGAACCACAGCTTCCAAAGGGAAATGTCACAGACGGAACATCAGCTGAAAACCCAGGGAAGTAAAAATGCTAAATAAAAAGCAGTGCACTTAGAATCAACATTCTCAAGACATGAAGCTTGTGGAAACTTAAATCATAATAAAGATAGTATTCAAACCAATGGGGGAAAAGGGGAATTAATGAATAAAATAACCTTGAGACAACTGGCTCATCATTTGCAGTACAAATAACACTGAATCCCTGCCCTCACTCCTTACACACACAAAATAATTTTAAGTGCATCAAAGATTCAAATGTAAAACAAAAATTATAAAGGTACTTGAAGAAAACATGGGGACATTCTTTAAATCATTTCAGAGTAAAGAAAATATTTCTAAACATGACACAAAACCCAAGCTATAAAGCAAAAGATAGATCAATTTGACTCCTTAAAAACTGGGGTTTTTTGGACTAAAAAATTACTATAAGCAAGAGACAAACTGCAAACTAAGAAAAAACATATTTGAAATATATACATTCAAAGGCCTAACCTCTTTAATGTGCAAAGAGCCTTTAAAAACTATAAATAAGGCCAGGCACAGTGGCTCACACCTATAATTCCAGCATTTTGGGAGGCCAACGTGTGTGGATTGCTTGAGCTCAGGAGTTCGAGACCAGCCTAGGCAACATGGCAAAAACCTGTCTCTACAAAAAAATTAAAAGAAAAAATATTAGCTGGGTGTGGTGGCACACACCTACAGTCCCAGCTACTCGGGAGGCTGAGGTAGGAGGATCGCTTGAGCTTGGAAGGTTGAAGCTGAAGTGAGCTGAGATCACCCCACTGCACTCTGGCCTGGGTACAAGACCAAGACTCTGCCTCAAGAAGAAAACAAAGGAATAAAAAATATTAATAAAAAATATACAATCTAACAGAAAAATGAGCTAGGGACATGAACAGAATTCTCCAAAATAGAAATACAACTGCCAATAACCATATGAAACCAAGATGAATCTCACTCCCAATGAAAGAAATATGAACTCAAACCTGATGCCATCTTTTAAAGGATACAATTAAAAAAAAAAAAAAGGAAATTACTGCAAAGCCCATCAGTAGAGGACTGTCTATAATATGTACATAATAGTGCATAAAATTAAGTACCAGGTACTATTACAATTTAAACGCTGATTTCACCTATATGATAATATTAAAAGCAGTCTACACCACATGGCTGCATGGGGGGCAAATATTTCAATCTGTGTAGCGATACACTGTACATTTGTATCTATCTGTGAAAAAGTGCACAGAGACATGTCTGAAAGAAAACTTTCCAAATAATAGCAGATTTCTTACCCTAGGAGACATTTCAAGGGACTTTTACTTAATTTCAAAATTGTAGTATCCTTTTAATAATCTACAATAAGCACATATGTCTATAATTAAAGAAAGCTAAGTTATTTTCATTTTGAAAAATATTGAAGACGTTTCTATGCAATATTCCAACCAAACAAAACAAAAGGCATCAACCTGCAGTAAGACCAATGTCCAGCCAGACCAAGGCCTTGCCTTGCAGCTATGCCTTCTTCTAACCCACACTAGGCAACATGAGGCCAGCAGGCAAGTATGCACTCTCAGGTTTACGAAGGTGAAGCCAGGTGCAGGACGGTATGGGTTCAGAAAACAGGTATGGAGAGTGATAAAGACTCAGTTCAAATGCTGATTCTACCACATTAGCTGTGTTGACCTTGGGCAAATAAATTAACTTCTCTGAACCTCAGTTTCCTCCTTTATAAAACTAGGATAACTATCTTTACGTTGTAGAGTTGTTGAAAAGATTAAATAAGATACTCAAGTGATAATCTCAGCACTCAATAAAGGTTAGCTGCTTGTATTATTATCTGGGACACTGAGACATTTGTTCACATTGAAACCAATATATTCCCCATGATCCAAGGTCATGGAGCAGAGGGGAAAGAAGGTCCTGCAAACCTCAGAGAATTCCAACACCTGGTCTTGGAAAACAACATGCTTCTCCAGCCACTGTGAAACCTTCCTGGAAGAAGCAGGCAGGGAGGATGGCAGCCAGCTGGAAAGAGGAGGAGGAGGAGGACAAAGCAAGAGCCTAAATAATTTCCTGGTGCTGCCTACTGTGTCATCAATGAGACAGCATGACCCACTCCTCTCCTCCCACCTTTCCTCTTGGGTTGACTGATTCCTTCCCCCAGACATCAGCATGTTAGACTCCTAGAATGACTACTTTGGTGCCAAGCCAGACAGAACTTTAGGGATCAAGTGGAGCATCGTTCATTCTGTAGATAAGGAGCCTGAGGATCAGAGAGGAAAGGAGACTTGCAGGGAACCAAAGCAGCGAGCACACACCATAAACTCTAGATCTCTAGATCATGGGGTCCCCTCTTATGTCTTCCTTCCCTTTCCCTGGTTGCTCCCTCACAAATTCTCATTTCTCCCATTTCCTTCTTCTGCTTCATGACCTGTCGAACTCCTCAATTCGACAGGGTCCTTTTCTCAGAATCCCTTTTCTTCCCTCTGGCAGCCCTAATTGTCCTTTTTGTCCTTCCCTGAAGTGGGGGAAAGAAACAGACTAGGACTATTCTAACTCAAAGAATGGCCTAGAAAGAGGAATACTATGGCCATCACTAAGTGAAACCAACATAGCCATTCCTCTGCTTCCAACAGAAATAGAGCACAAGCCATGGTGTGAAATGAGAAGTCAGGGTGGGGGTGAGAGAGAGCTCTGAGTTATTCTCAAACCTCCCTGATGACACTGGAGGTTACCTTGAAACTCTTAGGAAAGGAAGACCCCAGAAGAGAGAGGTACCAGCAGATTCAAGAGGAACCAGCAGACTCCATCTCCTAGGTTGTAAATGCAACCCAGATGCAGGGCAGCCATGGGTGAGGAAAGACTTGGAGGCAGGAGTGGAAGGCCACTTTCCCAGGGCACACTCCTGACTCTTGGCGGTTACTGGGCTGGGGCTTACCTTGGGAAGGCTGACTGGAGTCCTAGGCTTGGTCCTTGGGTTCTTAATCAATAGCCTCTGATCCAGAGGGAGCAGATGGTATTTCATGGCCTCAATGAGGAAGTCTTTACAGGTGTTGTTATTCTTTATCAAAGTTTCTTCTTCAACTGTCTAGAGGTAATAATCCACAGGTGATCCTGGAGCAGAGCTCAGCCACATTTCCCAAGCTTTCACCCTGGGCTCAGTCATTCCTGCACTCCCACACTCATTCACTCCTTCACCACATCATCTCAGAAGCCAAAGAGTTACAACTTACTGCTTACCTCCTGAATTTTAAGAACACAGTGGGATAAGGGATCAAGCTCTGGCATTAGACCAGATCTACTACTTAACATCTCTGATCCTCAGTTTCCTCATCTGTAAAATGGGCATATTAAAGGTATCTACAACCTGACTAGTTTTGTTTGTTTTGAGGCTTAAATGAGTTTATGCAAAACAAAAGACAAGTAGCCATGCTGAAAGCCTCTAACCACATTTCTCCTGATTTGAATGCATTATAATGTTTAGGGCAAACAGATATCTGAGAGGAGGAGTGAGGGGAAAGGGGAAAGGGTGTGGGAGCCATCAGCCAACCTTTGGAGGCATTGAGTAAAATAAGCTTGTCAAGGAGAAACATTCATATTTGTTGTCTTATAGTGAAGGTCTCAGGACAGAAAATCGGCCAGTGAGGCTCTTTCTAACAGAGTAACAACATCAGAGCAGAAAAATTATCCTGCACAAAGTCCCACCTATTGACCTCACCTAGGACTCCACCTAAGCTGGGGCTCTGACTTCTTCACCTCCTATTCCAGCGCTTAGGACCTAAGCAAGTGCTCAGCAAATGTAAGCCTAAAGGTTTCATGGGCAAGACCAAGCATGAAGCCATTCCGGTGCTCTAACTCTCGAATCTCCACATTTTGGCCCAGGTCAGATCACTGTGTGGTATATCTGGAATGGGCAGTGTGGTCTTCTGAGGCTGCTTTGTGTTAGGAAAGATCAATTCTATTCAACAGCTAACACTGATTGAATGTCTCCTGGCTGGGCAGTCCTGTGCTGGTCCCCAGGAAGAAAACTGATAAACAAGACAAAATTTCTGACCCTGAAGACTTCAAGTCCAGTCAGAGAATGAGAAGGGCCTCCCACCTCAATTATCTCAGCCCTCAAGTCAGTGATGTACAAGGCATGACTGAGCCTCTCCTGGGTCCCAATCTGTCACTAGGAATGAAAGCATGGCCAGGGCCATCACCTGCTGGGCAGCATTGGAGCTGGCAGGGAAAAAACGATTGGCAAGAGAAGGCCTATGTGTACCTCTGACCACCTCCCTCCCCAGAGACAGTCCCCAAGAACTGTTTTCCTTGGAAGGTTTTTTTTTCCCCCTCCCAGTAAGGAACTGAGCCAGCTTGAGACAAATCATAAACTTCTAGGGTCAATTACAAAATGAAAAGGGTGGGAGATGATGTCTAAAAAAGCTTGGAAGGAAGGAGAAATGCATGAGCAGCTATTTCTCCAGAAGAACTTACTCAGCTTGAATTAAAAGTTCTCTTGGAAAATTAGTGCTTCATGGGTACAAGAGTTTCAACTTTGGGGGTGATGAAAAAGTTTTGGTAATCTTTATAGTAATGGTTGTACTGAATTTGAATGTAATGAATGCCTCTAAATTGTACACTTAAAAATGGTTAAAATAACAGTTTACGTTATATATATTTTATCACAATATATTATATATTTAGTACAATATTTTAAATGCTGAGTAAAAGCCTAATAAATGCTACCTTTTGTGAAAGAAAAAAAAAAAAAAACCTCTCCCAGAAGTCAGGCGGCATTGGTGGAGGTCTGCCCAGGGCTTTCCTTTCCTCCTCCTCCTCCTCCTCCCCAACACCATCAGCCATCCCAGCAATTATACTCATTTGAAGTTTCAAAGTCAAATGAATGTTCATGAAACATCCTCTTCCAGAGGTGTTCACTCTGAGAGACCTGATAAAAGGCATTTCTGAAAAAAGGGCGAAGGGAGGAGGAGTCCCACACAACAGTTCTCATGCCCATTGCCTCCGACCCCCTTCTTTTCCAGACCTAAACTCTACTTTGGCATAATAACCCAAGAACCATTTCCTAATGGTGACATTTAAGTTTCAGTTGTGGATGCCTGATGGGAGTTTGTGACCAAGGGTCTCCAAGGCGCTTTAGCTTTCTCTGGAACCCAGGTCCCCAGGTCGCCAACCATCCCTGTGGAAGCGAGACTATGCTGGAGTCCAGGTGCCTCCTCCACCTCTAGCCAGCTTCCCACAGGACAGTGGGAGGTTTGACTGACATTGGATGCTCAGGCCGGTTCACTCCCTCCGCTTAGGGGACCTTTTCTACAGGAAAGATATGCTGCCACCAGGTGGCAGTGGTACCACCCAAAGTAGCATGCATGCCCCATTTAAGAGCTTGCAAGCATATCCCTCAGCACCTGAGGAGGCTGAAGTAAGGCAATTCAGGGAACATTTCACTGATCCCTCATACCTGCAATCAACAAGTGTTACCAGCAGAGGAGTTTACACATGCTCATGAGGATACTGTGTCACCTGCTACTAAGAATCACTGCAGTGGTCACAAAAACTACAGAGTAAGATCAGTAACATTCACTGAACACTGTATTATAGGCCTTACATGGATTATCTCATTTTATTGTTTATCCCCAAACAATCCTATAAAGCAAGCGCCATTTTTTCCAGATAAGAAAACTGAGGTTTAAAAAGGTTAAGTATGTACCTGGTATTATATGGCTGGAAAGTAACATGAGTTGGTCTGCTGGGCTGCTAGGCTGCTAAACCTCCTCTTTATCCTTGCATCACACCTTCCCTTCCTTCCAGAGACTCCTTGGAGACAGCTGAGGGCTAACCTGCTGTCTCGATGTTTTGTTTTGTTCATATATTTTAAGATTTATTCTCTGCTTATAAAAGTATCTAATGCCATTTACTATATAAAATAAGTCATGTAATGGGTAAGCAGAAAGGAGCGTATCAATGGTGGCAGCTAACTTAGTGGAAGAACTATGCACTGCAGAGCCAGACTGACATGGAGTTGAATCCTGAGCCTCCCTAAGGATGGAGACCCCTGATAAATCCCAACCTCCACAAGCCTCAAGGCCTACATGTGTAAAAAAGGAGTTACAATCTTTGCCCCTCAGGGTTATTATAAGGATTAAATGAGAAAACATATGGCACCATAAGGGAACCCCATAATTCTTAATTTTTCTTTCCTCTTCAGAGGAAATGGAAGCACTACGTATTCTAGGCACCCAGTTTTTACAATCTTGAATTTGGCTTCAAGTTGCCTAAAACTAAGACAAAAAGGGAACATAGAAACATTGTGGACATGACCCTTCTTGTTTCAGTCCTCTACAACAAAGGCAGCTAACTTTCATGGAACATTTGTTACCCCAGGCTCCATGCTAAACAGCTGACTTGCATACTCTACTCCTTTAGTCCCTACAACAACCCTGCTTGGCTCTACTATGATATCTGTTCTATGGAAGAAAAACTGAGGCTTGAAGAGGTTAAATAAAAATCCAAAACTAATAAGCAGTAGAGCAGAGACTGAAACCTAAGTGTCCTATTTTCAAGCCTATGATCTTCAACTTTACAACACCTAACACTTAACCCAGTAGGTTGGTTCCCTCAGCACATACGGAAACCACCCACTAAAGCCCTCAACTACTCCGTCCAACCAGGGTTGCCCATTGCTATTCCTAGAGGCCTGGGTGAACACAGAAGTGCTTGGCTCTTCATACAACACTCACTTGGACTAGGTAGTCCCTAGGTAAGAGAGGAAGCCGGACATGTTCCATCAGCTTTGCCATGTGCTCCAAACGGGTTTCTTTCTCGTAATTGATCCATGAAATCACAGCTTCAAACACCTATAAAGAAAAGCAACATGGGCAACTTCAGTAAAGAGATAAAAGCTTTCAAACAACCCTCAATCTATTAAAAAAAAAAAAAAAGGAGAAAAAGTTATGAGTCATCCACACAGGTGTTTAATTAATCTGAGACTCATATTTAAAATAAAAACAGAAAGCGTTGGTTTACTTGCTGGCCTCAGAGAGTGATCACACACACACTCTACATACACAGACACACAGACACACACACACACAAGGACAAACCTGCTATCCCAAACGTAGAATCATCATGGTTCATTCTAAAATAAAAACCAGTTCCAATAGTTATTTAAGGGTAAAAATACACAGCAGTAACTGTGAACCAAATTTATAGAGGCTGCTCAGGAAGATCAGACCCTGGGGGCAATGTCATCATCCCCCCATGCCTCCATTTCCTCACTTATGTCCTGTGTAAAGTTAATGCAGAATAAAAACAGTAAGAATGCCCTCTGCCCAAAGCCGGCTGTGATGGTCAATGTGACACTGAATGACAAGGAATGGCAAACATTTCTCCTTGAGGAGAGATTTCATTTCTATGCGAATCAAAACTAGAGGGCTTAGAACCAAAAAGGCGGACCTATACTTTGGATGTTCACTCTACTCAAGGATAAGTCCAAATTCAAACCCTGTGCCACCAGACACACACAGGCAGATAAAATTCAACGTTGGAGGGGCCATGGGGAAACCAGCAGTGTCTGGAAAAATTTCATTAATAATGCTTTTTAAGAGGGGAGGGAAGTATTGGCAATATCGATCAAAATTTTAAATGTGCATACTCGTTGACTTTAAAATACCACTTCTGGCTGGACGCAGTGGCTCACGCCTGTAATCCCAGCACTTTGGGAGGCCGAGGTGGGCGGATCATGAGGTCAGGAGATCGAGACCATCCTGGCTAACACGGTGAAACCCCGTCTCTACTAAAAACACAAAAAAATTAGCTGGGTGTGGTGGCGGGCGCCTGTAGTCCCAGCTACTGGGGAGGCTGAGGCAGGAGAATGGCATGAACCTGGGAGGCAGAGCTTGCAGTGAGCCGAGATGGTGCCACTGCACTCCAGCCTGGTTGACAGAGCGAGACTCCATCTCAAAATAAAATAAAATAAAATAAAATAAAATAAAATAAAATACCACTTCTAGAGCTCTAGCCTATACTCACATCAGTGTAAGAGAATAGAATATGTGCTCCAAGATCTTTGCTGCAGCATGGTTGTAACGGGATAAAAAAATGAAACCACCTAAAGCCCACTAATGGAGAAATTATTAAAGGAGTATCAATACCATTAGATACACTTATCCCTCAGCATCCTTGGGGCACTGGGTGTTTCTTATTTGTTTGTTTGTTTTTGTTGTTGTTCTTGCTCTGTTGCCCAGGCTGGAGTGGAGTGGCACAATCTGGGCTCACTGCAACCTCCACCTCCTGGGTTCAAGTGATTGTCCCGTCTCAGCCTCCCTAGTAGCTGGGATTACAGGCGTGCACCACCACACCCGGCTAATTTTTGTATTTTTAATAGAGACAGGGTTTCACCATGTTGGCCAGGCTGGTCTCGAACTCCTGACCTCAAGTGATCCGCCTGCCTCAGCCTCCCAAAGTGCTGGGATTACAAGCATGAGCCACCACGGCCAGCCTCAGGGCACTGGTTCTACAACCACCCACAGGTACCAACATCTGCCAATGTTTAAGTCCCTTATATAAAATGACATGGTATTTGCATATAACCTCCACACATCCTCCCATATACTTTAAATCATCCTCCCATATAATTTAAATACTTTAAATATATATATTTAAAGTATATAAATAATAAATATACTTTAAATAATTATATAAGATTGCTTATAATACCTAATATAACACCCATACATCACTTCGTGCAAGTGGATTCGATGTAGTACTTGGTGTTGCAGCAAATTCAAATTTTGCTTTTCAGAACTTTATGGAATTTTTTTCCTCTGAATATTTTCTTAGTTGAATCCATGGATATGGAACTCATGGATACAGAGTGCCAACTCTATTTTCAGCTATTAAAAAGAATAAAGCAAACATCTTCTTATATGTGATTAGAGAAGACACGTCAAAAAGAGCCAGCTGGATGGGGCTTTCAATGCCAATATTTGGGACAAGTTAAATATCAAAGAGAATAATGAAGAAATCAGATCCGTGCTGCCACTTTGAGGGGAAGGAGGGTCAGGGAATGACTGAAAAAGGTTCAAAGGAAATTTTTTGTGGTTTAGGGTGGGCATTACATAGGCATATATGTTTGTCAAAACTAATCAAATTGTGTGTTTAATATCCATATACCTCAATATAAAATATTCTTAATTTTTTTTAAAAAAATTATAATATGGCCAGGTATGGTGGCTCACACCTATAATCCCAACATTTTGGGAGGCCAAGGCAGGCAGATCGCTTGAGCCCAGGAGTTCAAGACCAGCCTGGGCAACATGGAAAAATCCTATCTCTACAAGATACAAAAATTAGCCAGGCATGGTGATGCATGCCTATAGTCCCAGCTACTAGGCAGGCTGAGGTGGCAGGATTGTTTGAGCCTGGGAGGTCGAGGCTACAGTGTGCCATGAGTATACCACTGCACTCCAACCTGGGAGACGAAGTGAGACCCTGTCTCAAAAAATGATAATAATAATTAAAAAAAAATTCATGAGCCCATATGGATACTAAAAAAGTGTTAAGAAGGTCTCTTCTATTTAAAAAAAAAAAAATGCCTGAAAAAGGAATGATGGAATTAGAAAAACACCATTTCTGCAATACCACCAATGTAATAACTGATTGAACAAAGATCACCAATGAATGCTAAAATCAAGTTGTTAAAGGCCAGGTGCAGTGGCTTACACCCGTAATCCCAGCACTTTGGGAGGCCAAGGTGGCAGCCCAGGAGTTTGAGACCAGCCTGAGAAACTTAGCAAGACCCCATCTCTACAAAAAAAAAAAAATCAGTCAGGCATGTTGGCACGTGTCTGTAGTCCCAGCTGCTTGAGAGGCTGGGCGGGAGGATCACTTGATCCCAGGAGGTTGAAGCTGCAGTGAGCTGTAACCATGCCACTGCACTCCAGCCTGGGCAACACAGCAAGAGCCTATCTTTAAAAAAATAATAATAATGTTGTTGGATGGGGAAACGTTCACAATTCTCAAGGAATCACCCAACAGATTACATATCACTTACGTGGAGGGAAAATATCCTCAAATAGAGAGATCTGATAGACAACACTTTAAACAAAGAACCAAATTTAACACCACCAATAAGAGGACAAGCTTATATTCCTGATTGTGATTTAATGGAAAAGACACAGTATCTCCTAACTACAATTCTTCCTAAAATACTAATATATAACCTGAATTTTACAGTGAGGAGATGATCAGACAACTCTATGTTTGCAACATTCTACAGGATGGCTAGCCTGGATTTTCAAAACTATTAATATTATGGAAGACAAAAAAAGATAGGGACACAGTGCTAGATTAGAGAGATTTATAGACAAGGTAACTAAATGCAGTGCATAAATCTTAATTAGATTATGGCTCTAAAAGAAATAGCTATAAATACTTTTGGGGGGCTATAGGAAAATGTGAATAACTACTATATGTTAGATAATATTGCTAGATCAATATTAAATTTCATTGGTATGATAATTGGCTTTATGGCTAGAAAAGAGAATTTTTCTTCATTCTTAAGAGATACATGCTAAAATATTTAGGGGTGAATGTCATAATGTCTGCAATTTACCGCCAAATGATTCAGCAAAATGAAAGATTAAATCTAGAGAGATAAAGTAAATGAAGCAAAATGTTAATGGTGAGTTTAGGTAAAGACTACGTGAATGTTCATTCTTTCAAACCTACAAGAGGTTTTTAATTTTTCAGAAAAAGAAGTGTAAGGGAGAAGAAAATAAATTCTAAGGGAAAAAACTACAAAATTTACAGGATGGCAGAAATTTGAAATGAAAGCTTTATCTGCTAGGGGAAAAAAGGACTCCAATTTTTCATAACCTAAGGACACTTTTTTGTGTTAATATGCTAATGATGCTTTGCCCCTGTTTCCTAATTATACACTTAAGTCAGGCTGGACATAACTTGAATTTGGCAAGGAAAGGAAAGGGAAGGGGAAAAGGGAAGGGAAAGGAAAGGAAGGGAAGGGAGCAGAAAAGGAAAGGGGTAGTACGTATGTATAGTTTGCTCCTATTTCTATATAAAATAACCTGTATGTGTACAAACATAAGCACATATACCATAGAAATCCTTGTCTAGTTCATTTTTTATTAGGAACTCTCATCGAGCTATGTCCCGCACCCTCACAGCATTGTTTGACTATGTTTCTTCCACTAGCCCTTAAGATCCATGAGAGACCTTGTCTTATTTGCTGGCACATAACACAAACTCAAATATTTTTAAAATAAATGAATGGAAAATGAATTCAGAATAAGCATGGAAGGAGATGTGTGGAAGCTGCCCGGGCTGGAGCACAGAGCAGGGCTGGGGAACAGGCGGTTGGAATCTTGGTAGGTAAGACAGAGTCAACGGCAGATAAAGTCTGCCTTTGCTGGGTTAGGTGATGGGCAGCCGCAACCCCATTCTGCCTTGTATGTGGTTGGTTAGCCACACCTCTTTCTACTCCCCTTTACTAGACCGTGAGCCTATGCAGAGTGAGAAGTATACCAGCTCTGTCTCTGCACGCCATCCCCCAATGCTGCCTAGCACAACACAAGGTAATTGATTGGCAAAGCTTTGCTGAAGAATGAACGACAAGTCCTTGAGTGGGTAGCATTTATTGGTCACATTCTTCCCTATCAACCAGCTTAATTTTTGTTATAAAAACAAAAAAGCAAGCTGAATCTACCAAAGTCGATATTTAACCTTATCTTTATTTTTGGTTTCACTTGTCTAACTGGTTCCACTTAGTTGCACTGTTTACCTACTCAGCTGTGAAAGCCACAGCATTCGGCAACAACACTGACCTTCTCAGCAGCTAGAGAAGGCCACATATTTTTTTCATTTAGACTTCATGCTTGAAAAATAAACAAGCAAATAAACTTCCAACTTGCTTTAGCTTTCAATGTACCTAAAATGGTTCCCAAAAACCCTTCCCACCAAGAGACTCTCCATAAACAATGCCTCCCCAAATTCTCAAGATAACCCAATGATTAAATACTCTTATGACTTATTAAATGACTTGCCCAACTCCCAGAACTAAAAAGCAGCAGAGCCGGCTCTGCTTGGTTACATACAGAACCGACTTCAGTGCTCATGCTCTAAACCCATTATTCTTAGCTGACTCTCAAATGTCTAATAGGTCTAATAGCAGGGGGGTTGCAAACTGCTGCCCACAGGCCAAATCCAGCTTGCCACCAGTTTTGGTAAATAAAATTATGTTGGAAGGCAGCCACACTCATCGTTTACGTATTGTCTATGGCTGTTTTCACATTATAGTAGCAGAGTTGAGAAGCCATAACACATAAAGCCTAAAATATTTACTATCTGGCCCTTCCTAGAAAAAGTTTGTCAACCCCTGGTCTATAAAATCTAAGCAGAGACTATAGATTCAATCATAGGACAGGGTGGTATCTACTTAGCTACTACTTTTTGTGATGAAATAATCAGCTGCTCATAGGTACACTTAGGGTTTCACTTTTTAAACAAAGAAATAGCCCCATTTCCTCACTGATTAATGTCCTAGAACCAATTTCTTGTATGCTACAAGACTGTCATGTGGAAAGCAGTTGGAGAAAATCAGATTCCATAGCTCCCAGCTCACCACACTTCAGATGTAAGCACAGGTCTTGGTCAGAGAATACCAGATGAATCCAGTCCTTCCACTCCACCCCTCTGGACAGACAGGCAGCCAAGCTAGGGTGGACTTGCATGTCCCAAGGAAAATGAGGAGTCCTGGGGCACTTTTCCCTGCTTTCAAAATGTGTTTTGAAGATCAAGAAGGACTCAAGTTAAAAAGGCAGGGCACTGACTTGGCAAGGGGAGAAGTTCAATTGGGAGCAATTCTCAGCAAAACATAGGAAGAAGGGAAAGAAGCTAATTTTGACACTATCAGGGGAAAAAAAACTAGGTTCCTATACATGGACCTGATTTGTTATTCGATCTGAGAAGGACTAACGTTATCAATAACAACAAGCACAGTGCTAGGCATTTTACACATATGATCTCATTGAATCTACCAACAATCTCTGTGAAGTAGGTGTCACTGCTCACATTTTTACAGACGAGGAAACAGCCTCAAAGAGGTTAGCAAGCTGTACAGGGTCACACTGCCAGGAAGAGTAGATCTGATGTGAACTCACCTTTAACTCCAAAAACCCATGCTCAAACATTATGCAATTTGCACCTCAGAGACACAATTAATTTTTAAAACCTAGGCCGGGCATGGTGGCTCATGCCTATAATCCCAGCACTGTGGGAGGCCGAGGAGGCAGAGATGAGCGGATCATGAAGTCAAGAGATCGAGATCATCCTAGCCAACATGGTGAAACCCCGTCTCCACTGAAAATACAAAAATTAGCTGGGCATGGTGGTGCATGCCTGTAGTCCCCAGCTACTCGGGAGGCTGAGGCAGGAAAATCACTTGAACCCGGGAGGTGGAAGTTGCAGTGAGCTGAGCTTGCACCGCTGCACTCCAGCCTGGCGACAGAGAGAGACTCCGTCTCAAAACAAACAAACAAAACAAAAAACAAAACAAACAAACAAAAACCTAGGCAGACTGTTGAGTTGGGAAACTAAGTTCCTAAACCTATAATCCTAATTACAATCCCCCAGCCCTCCTGGGACATCTCCCCTAGGTCTCCTATTCCTTTCCCGGGGATTGAGGCAATACCATTTACCAAATCTCCTGCCATGCTTTTAAATCAAGAAGATAGTGCTTCTAGACAAAAGAATGATTCTGTCGGATCCCTGTTTTCGTTTCTTAAATGAAAGCTTAACAAGAGTTGTGTTAACTCTCTTGTTAACATACTCTCACCTCATTGCCACACACAACTCCAGGGACAACTGGGAGCAGTGGTGTGTGGCAATAGGAGCTCATTGTGCATATCTCTTCCTAACTCCACGTTTAGTGACATTACACTGGTAGTTGAAGTCAGCCTTGATGAAAATATTTACACCATGGAAATCAGCAAATGAATCAACACATGAATCAGGGCTTTTAGAATGTTTTTTAGAGAGTCAGTTAAACATTTACTAGCACACCACTGACTGAGCGATGTCCTGGTCTGAAGGCTCCCTAGAAACCTACCCCGTTGAATTCTCCTTTCTGACCATACCATCACCCTTTCACACAATACTTAAAAGCTCTTTCTTGTAGTCGCTTCATTTCAGATTCACAAGGACCCTGTGAAACTGCTAGCCATTTGCAAAAGGAGAAAGCAAGGCAGAGAGAGACAAAGTCGTTTGCCTGACACTACCCAGCAAATTGGTGAGAAGACAGCAATTAGAACCACTGATTTCAATCCACACTTTCACAGTACACTGCACATTTCCTTCATACCACATCTCTCGCTTTGTAGCTATATATTTATTTGTCCACATATTTGATAAAATCTCTCTCCTCTATGTGATTATAAATTCTGCAAAGGCAGGTATCTTGTTTTTATCTGTTTGCCAGTGTCTCTCCTGTGACTAATACGCTATTTGCCACACAGAGAAATATTTCTTCATAGGATGAATAAATAAAAGCACGAGTGAATGTACGTATGGTTCTCTTCCTACAGTAGCACACTACCAGATATCTGACTTCAGATAACCAAAAATGATGAAAAAATTAAAACAGCAACATCACTCAGCCTGGAAATCGTTCTTCAGCTTTCTATTACTGCCTACAGTCAGTAAAAAAGACTTTCACTATGAGTCCACAAAGAAGAAGGAAAGGACTGAAGCATACTGGTTTGATAGGAACGTTTACAAGCTGAGAGACTTCAGTGGAACTAATTCTAACCATGAGTGCAGGATGACATAGGGATGGAGAATGTCTGCCAGTCAATATGGTAGACTGAACTGCTTTGGAAGGAATCTTTCCCTGTAGCTCCAAACACGTGAAAATGATGTATTACAGAAAAAAATAAAGATTTGAGCCATACACAAAAGCCAGAAGAAAATGCCTGAGTGTTTTAAATAAGAAGGAATTCAATCCAGGCAGCTGAGTGGAAGTTGAAGCCAAAATGGCTCCCAGAGACAATTCAGATATGGGCTTTAACTGAGGACTGGTGTCCCATTGGGTAGGGTGTCTAGGCCACAGGCTCCTGTGGACAGATTTGCCCCAGCTGTAAAACTAAGACTACATGAACTCTGCCCATGTGCTATGAGTAAGGGGAAGGAAGCTCACCATCTCCTATGGGCTGAGGAATGCAGTGGGGTGGGAGGCAAGGGAAAGGAGCAAGATAGGGAGTAAAAACTACATCTTCAAGAAACCCAAATCCTAGGCTCATGCCACCTACAAATTTAGAGTTTGAACTGACATCACCCAGGTGGTATAGGAAATATCTAAGACAATGTCTAATACAAAACCTTTTTCCTAAACCAGTAAACCTGCCCTATAGGGTCCACAGCCCAGGGAAAACCTAGATTCCCAGGATATGACATCCTCTGAACATGGAGTCACAATCAAAAATTGTAAATCACCAAGGAAATGAACTACCAAAAGACATATCAAAGATACAAAAAATAGTAGAATACCTGGGACAACCAATGAAAGGTGGCTTAAAGACTCTTCTCCATAATGTGTCCCTAAGGATACTAGATGCAGGAGATATTCTGTAGCAAAGGGGCTCAGGGGCCAAATGAGCCTAGGAAACACATCATACTGTATGCTCAAATACCCCTTAAAGGTTCACAAAGCTCATTACCATATAAAAGCTCTGACAAGTCCTGTAGTAAAGAAACCCGGTTACTCTTTTCAGCCAGTGTCTTCTAAATGTACCTGAGAATGCTTTAAAAACAAAACAAAACAAAACAAAACAAAAAAAACCTGGCCAGGCACCGTGGCTCATGCCTGTAATCCCAGCACTTTGGCAGGCCGAGGAGGGCAGATCATGAGGTCAGGAGTTCAAGACCAGCCTGACCAACATGGAGAAAACCCGTCTCTACTAAATATCCAAAAAAGTAGCCGGGTGTGGTAGTGGGTACCTGTGATCCCAGCTATCCCAGCTACTGGGGAGGCTGAGGCAGGAGAGACGCTTGAACCCAGGAAGCAGAGGTTGTAGTGAGCCAAGATCATGCCACTGCACTCCAGTCTGGGTGACAGAGCAAGACTCCATCTCAAAAACAACAACAACAACAACAACAACAAAAAACCCAAACACCTATAAACATCTTATAATACTGGTTGGGCGTGGTGGCTCACACCTGTAATCCCAGCACTTTGGGAGGCCGAGACGGGCGGATCACGAGGTCAGGAGATTGAGACCATCCTGGCTAACACGGTAAAACCCCGTCTCTACTAAAAATTCAAAAAATTGGCCAGGCGCGGCAGCTCAAGCCTGTAATCCCAGCACTTTGGGAGGCC
>NW_012109585.1:764782-793657 GCF_000951045.1 Mandrillus leucophaeus
TAATCCCAGCACTTTGGGAGGCCGAGACGGGCGGATCACGAGGTCAGGAGATCGAGACCATCCTGGCTAACATGGTGAAACTCCGTCTCTACTAAAAAAGTACAAAAAACTAGCCGGGCGTGTTGACGGGCACCTGTAGTCCCAGCTACTGGGGAGCCTGAGGCAGGAGAATGGCATGAACCTGGGAGGCAGAGCTTGCAGTGAGCCGAGATCACGCCACCGCACTCCAGCCTGGGCAACAGAGTGAGACTGTCTCAAAAAAAAAAAAAAAAATCTTGTAATATTGTCTTTATGGGATACAGTTAGGCAAATACTGACTTCAAGAAGAAAGTTCTCATTCCTTAAATCTCTTCACAGACTCCTACCCCATTCCCAGCCTCATCTCCCACCATACCCCATTGAAGATCCTTGATTCTCATCACAGAGGTTACTTTTCTCCCAAGAACAAACTATTCCAAACTTCCAAGTCTTCAGTAGGAATAGTCCTACTATTCCTCCAACCTAAATGGCTTTCCAAAATTCTACTCTCATTCTCCAAAGTTTAGCTCAAAGATTCTCTTTTCCATGATGTCTTTCCTATCCAACAACCTGGAATAAAATATTCCACGTGCTTTCCTTGAACTATAATTATAAGCAATTATTTCTCTTGGCCACATACTGTGGACACATGTTTTCAGTATGTCTGCCCACCAGACTATGAGCCCCTGAATAGTAATGACTAGCTGTCACTCATCTCTGTACCCCTCATCAGGGTGGGGATGCATTAATAAGGAGCGGGCCTTGAGAGGCAGACACACACAGCTTCACATCATGGAGTTGTCTACTGTTAATGAGCTGTGTCACCTCTCTGACCCTTAGTTTCTTCCTCTGCAAAATGAAGAGAGTAATCTCTGCCTTGCAACTTGTTGTGAGGGTAAGAAATGATGTTCCGAACGTCATGCTGGACAAGAAAAATCAGACACAAAAGCACACATGCACCATTGTTCAGTTTATATAAACTTCCAAAACGGGTAGAACTCATCCAACAGGTGAGAAGCCAAGAAGGTAGGTGCCCTTCCCAGGATAGGGGGTAGTAACTGGAAGGGGGTTCTGGGGTTTGTTTCTTGATCTGGGTGCTAGTTATGTGGGTATTTTACTTTGTAAAAAGTTTAGTTGTATACTTTATTTGTTTACTTCTCCATGAACTTACTTCAATACAAGCTTCCTGTTTAAAAAAAAATGATGTGTGAAATGTACCTGGAGAACACTGGTTGGTCATGGTAGATTTGGGGGCACAGTGCTGTGGTATTCTGTGCATGGGTGTCCTTTGGGAGAACACCCATTCTGTGCAAGAGTAACACCAAGGTAGGGCGTTAACAGATCACTGTTGGCAAGCTGAGAAGCTGGCAACTCTGATAACCTCAGAGTAAGGCAGGGCTGCCAACAGCTCGGCCTAGACAGCAGGGTACACCTGCTCAGTCACCTGGCAATGCCTCCACAGCAATCATGTAAGCCCAGGCCACCGGCTGAGGCTCTCCAGTCTGCCTCTCACAGCCTGCCTCCCACAACCACCTGGCTGGAAAGGCAAAGAATTCAGACAGAAGGGCATGGAACACCAATGATCCTGGGAGACAAGGGCCCAGTTGCTCCCAAGAAATAAGATATCAGAATTTGACCTGTAAAATGCAGTTTAAGGAGACAACAGCACATTTTAAAATGTGATAGTGCAAAGAGAAAGTAACCTGTAGTTCTTATTCCAGAACATACTTAACACTAATTTTTTAAAGAGACTTAATAAATTTCTCCCTGACCAGTATCTAAAATGCAGGCCATTTCCCTGTTAAGTCTCACTCAGAGGTGTCTCTGAAAAGCCTCAATAGTGTTTCATAAGAAGACATGGGATCTTGAGATGGAGAAATATATTTACCGGCTAGGAAAGCCAAGATTCAAAGAAGGCCAGTAAGTTGCTAGGTCCCAGAGCAATTCAACGGCAAAACTGTGCTCGAACTCAGGAGTCATATCTCTTTCCTTAGAGTGGATTTGTCCCAGAAGGTTGTTTACACTGCCCCTGGGTCACTGGTCACTGAGGATGTTCATGGCCAGAGCTGAACTTTGTGTCTCAAAAGGAAATACAATAAACATGCTGTCAGCTTACAGGCTTAGCCCTGACCCCTCAACACCCACCATATGGAAGAATCAGATGCCTTGCTTTAATCTTCTTGGCTTTGCCCTCAGAGTAGTGGAATGTATGATAGGTGCACCTGACAGCAATAACTTAAGCATACCCTGAGAATGACTCTACGGTCTACAAAGAATGTGTGTTCAGTGTTCCAAGCTAAGGAATCAAGAACCTGGAGATTCATTCCCTATCTATGAGGAACATCTGAACCCCAGCCCATCCTGGGAAACGCAGGCCATATCGGGGATTGAGGCCCTTTGTTTTGTGTTAAATGAAGGTTGCCAGGTGAAGGTCACCAGCAGGAGGGTGTTAAGTGAAAATGCTACATAAACTGCATGCATTTTACAAGCAGTTGCAATTTCCTGTCCAGCCTGCCACCACTGGACAGCCCGGTATGTAAGTGTCCTCAATAAACCCTAAGTCTTGTTTGCTGCCTCCAGGCCTCTTCTTCAACCTCTTGAACATGGTGCCATCCCTGTTGAAGTCAATAGGGGTCTGGCATGACATGAGGAAGGGGAAGGTCCTACACAATGAACTAGTGATTTTATGTAACTCCCATCACAACCATTTGACCTCTCTCAATAACAAGAATTCTAAAATAAAAACCACATGAAGGAAAAACAAGAGGGAAAATGGCAAGGATTCATGCCCTCCCCTACCCTCTAATTCCCCTATCTGTCCTTACTCTCTAGAAAACTGTTAAAATTATTCCCATAACCTCAGCTGGCTCAGTGCAGAGTCCAGCCCCAGTGTGCCTCAATCCCTTGGGGAACATCTGCTGAGTCCTTCCGTGGCACCTCCTGGGGCACTGAGTCAGGCACTGTGTGTGATACAAAGATGACTAAGGTACCCTCACAGCCCTCAAGGTGTTTGAGGGCAGTAGAGGAGATAAGGAATGGGAATGAGCAAAAGTAAGTGACATTGGAAGAAGAACAGTCTCTGAGCTCTGGGAGGGGTCCAGGCAGGGCTGGGGACACTGGGGAGCATGAGGTCACAATCACTCTCTGACTCTGCTAGGCACTGGGCCCCAGGTCACGCCAACAGCCCAGACCAATATGGGCACTGGGAAGACTTCCCCTTAAGAAAGGACCCAGTCAACAGTTATGACTACTACTAGGAGCAGTACTAGTAGTAATAACCATAATAATAGCAGCAATAACAACAGTATCTTACAGTAATGAACAGTTCCTCTATTCTAAGCACTTTTCATATATCATCCCATTTAATCCTCATAATCTTACAAGATAGATACTATACTACCATTACTCACCTTTTACAGATGAGAAAACTGAGCCATAGGGAGGTTCTTTTATTCGTTCTTTCAACAGCTATTTTTTCAGTGTCTACCGTGAACCTGATACCACTCCAGCAGTGACAAGCAGACAGACAAAATTCCTGTCTGTCTACTTGTAGATGGTACATACATTCTTGTGGGAGATAAACAACTTGCCCAGTGTTCTCAGCTTGTTTAAGTAGGGAACTCAAGATTCAAACTCAGCCCCTCTGACTGTACAACTTATACTTGCAAACTGCCAAGATGAAAGCTGCCTGTTACTTATACTCATCATTAATAGTAAAATATTACATTTCCTCTATTTTAAGATGCATGTGGGGCCGGGCGCGGTGGCTCAAGCCTGTAATCCCAGCACTTTGGGAGACCGAGACGGGCGGATCACGAGGTCAGGAGATCGAGACCATCCTGGCTAACACAGTGAAACCCCGTCTCTACTAAAAAATACAAAAAACTAGCCGGGCGAGGTGGCGGGCGCCTGTAGTCCCAGCTACTCGGGAGGCTGAGGCAGGAGAATGGCATAAACCCGGGACGCGGAGCTTGCAGTGAGCTGAGATCCGGCCACTGCATCCAGCCTGGGCGACAGAGCGAGACTCCGTCTCCAAAAAAAAATAAAAATAAAAAATAAAAAATAAAAAAGATGCATGTGTTTTTTACATGTTAATGTGTGAACTCTGGCTTCATTTTATAATATATGTTCAAAGAAATCTGTGGGCTGCACGCAGAGTAAGTCATAATTGCTGTTATGCTGTTAAGTGTGGATTTAGCAGAACACAAGTTATTTGATTACCAACCCAGTTGAGTTTTCTGCAACTGTTAACATTATATGCCATTGAATTTTAACTTAAGATTCCTAATATTACTTCAAATACATTTTAAAATTCCACTATAAAACAGTATTGAAAGGAAAGGTTATTATGCATGCAAGAGATTGCTTGTCACACACAATGTAATTAAAGGGGGTAGAAATCACTAAATCTCCTGGAGCAGACACAGAATTTTCAAAGCCTAAAGGACTAGCATTAAAATGAAAAACATCCAATTGTCAGAAGCTTCCAGCTATTTAACTTCCAGCAAGACATGATCAATTATGGAGAAATAAAACTATGAGGTTAGCCAAAGAGAAAATGTAGCCCAAGCCCCACTATTCTTTGATAAACCTCAAAATTACACTGCCAACCTTAACGGTACTAAAGGGATCAAGATCATGAAAAGCAGCACATAATTCTGAAGTTACATATAACTTCCAAGAAGCAAATATGAAATAGAACTTCGTTAATCTGAAAAATACCTATACTCCAAATTCTGGCTATACAGAAAGAGCAACTCATATGTAAGCATATGAATTATTGAGCAACACTGCAAACAATGTTTAAGTGTATACATTTAAAGTCATGTTTCTTTGTTTCTGGAAAGATATAATTAACTCAATGGCATATTTTACCATTATCAATGGCAAAATTGATACCATTATCATTATTAATGGTGCCTAAAAACAGATGATTGTGGCAATTACAATGACAACTGCCATTTATTGAGCACCTGCCAAACACTCTATTTGGTATTTTATATCCATTATCTCTAAGCCTCGTGACAACGCTATAGAGGAGGGACTCAGAATTCCCATTTTAAATTTAAGGAAACTAAGGTTGAAAGAGACTAGTGACTTCTCAAAGTCATATGGCCAGAAAGCAGACACTAGAACCAGGTTTGCCTGTGTCCAAAGCCCAAGTGGTTTTCAGGGCACTATAATGCCTCTCCCTATTAACAATCCACCCCTACTCCCACCCAGACACAGCAAGCACAGATTAGCCTTCATGTGCAGAAAACTTTCTATGATCTCAAGAGCAGGATGGGCCAGCATGAATTCAAAGTAATAGGGCCCCCCACTCTCAACCCACATACCCCAGGATGATTCAAATCCTGCTGTTTATGAGTGCTTCCATTTTCTCACTCTACACTTAGAACATAATCAAGGGGGCCCCAAATTGACCAACTGTCTCAATATTCACATAGCCAATCAACTGACTGGTTCATTCCTTCCAATTGTGCCAATTTGGTAGCAAAATCAGAGCAGACAGTAAATATGCTTGGTAAGAAGGAAGGGCATCCTCTCAGTTTCTGACCTTAAGGCAGGAAGGGTCCTATGTGCACATATGCATTCAAGGAGGCTGAGGCCTCCCTGAGCCTAAGGGAGAGTCCAGTTGATTGTGCCAGTCACCTTCTGGGGATCCATTGCTAATCTCAGGGAAGCCCACAGTTTTAACAAACGACTGTTTTTCTTCTTGATCAAACTTTTCCAGGATGGCAGGCAGGGGTTCGTGAATTCTACCCCATTCTCTGGACACGCGAATACAATTTCATCTCGTATATAAAATTCTTATCAATGTTTCTCCTGAAATATTCCCTCAAGAAAGAGCCTCAAGCTTGGATGCAAAGAGTGAACTGAGACATTCAAAAACCATGTATTGAGCATCTCTGAGGGTACAGAAAGGAATAAGATGTAGTCCCTACCATCAAGGAACTCAGTTGAATGTGGGAGGAGGATCAGCTCAGAACTAACTATGTACAATGAAAAGGAGAACAAGGTGAGTGTTATCCTGAAACACAGAGGAGGAAGGGATTAATTCCAGGTGCAGGGTAAATAATAAACTGGGATAATACTGGTTGAACACCTACTAGGTACCAAGGATTATACCAGGCATTTTACATATATTATCCCAATTAATTGCCTTGTGGAATATGTTCTAATACTATAATCCTCACTTTACAAAATGAGGAAACAAAGAAGAGGCAAAGTACCTCACCCAAGGTCCCATAACTAATTTGTAAATACTGGAGCTGAGATTTGGACCCTGCTGGCCAACACCGAAGCTTATGTTATTTTCACTATAGTAGACTACATCTACCAGCACAGAGACATTTTTCCTGGTAGAAGAGGAATCTGAATGTGCTTCCTCTTCTGTAATGTGGGGACAATAGCAATGCCTGCTTCACCGGGTTATCGTAGAGGGAATGAGCCCAAGAACATAAAGCACTCAGCATAGTGTTTGGCAAACTATAAGTGTTCAGTAAATAGTGACAGCTTTGTCGTCATCGTCATCACTGTCATTTCTTCTCTAAAGAGTCTAGAATGTAGCCGTCATGAGCCAGAAAGTCTTTTTTTTTTTTTTTTTTTTAAGGGATTTAAAAGAAAAAAAAGCTGTTGTTTTTCTCTGAAAGAAAAGAAAAGATTGGCCGGGCGCAGTGGCTCACATCTGTAATCCCAGCATTTTGGGAGGCCAAGGCAGGCGGATTGCCTGAGGTCAGGAGTTTGAGACCAGTCTGGTCAACATGGTGAAACCCTGTCTCTACTGAAAATACAAAAAATTAGCTGGGCATGGTGGCAGATGCCTATAACCCCAGCTACTCAGGAGGCTGAGGCAGAGGAATCACTTGAACCCGGGAGGCAGAGGTTGCAGTGAGCCAAGATCTCACCATTGCACTCCAGCCTGGGCGACACAGCGAGACTCCATCTCAAAAAAAAAAAAAAAGAAAGAAAAGATCTCACCAAACCACAAGTCCTTCCCATGACCACCTGACGAGTGAGGTTCCTGTTTCCCCAATGAGCCATGTCATACCTTCTCTTCTGAAGAAACGGTCAGCTTGTCGCTGGATATCAAGCTGCACACCTGGTCCAGACTCAGGCTAAGAAATTCTTCTCCTAGCATCACCTCTGGAAAGTGCTGCTCTGTTCAAAAAAAAAAAGCAGAACAAAACAAAGTTATAACACATTCCTGCCCTTCCAAGACAATCTGTGGGATTCACAGTAGAGTCCTGGAGGGGGCCGGGGGGGCCATGGAGGGAAAGGGAGTGAAACAAAGACAGAGACATCATGGCTGGAGGGAAACTTGCCTTTTAATTCAGCAGTGATGGCATCCACTATGATCCTCTGTCCTGAACATCAACACAGACGAAAATGGGGCAGACAGATCTGAGTTTGTATTTTTTCCATGCTCCATGAGATTAATAATAGCATTGCAGAAAAGCCTCACTGGGACCTGCCTCCATAATTGAGCTCATTTCCCCTCAGAGTGTAAGCTGGTGGAGTTGCAGACAGTGCACCCTGAAGCTCAGCCAAACAAAAATGGGTCAGAACTGTTGTGTGTCTGAGAGATCTCTGGGGGTTCTTATAGGAAGTCAACATTAGAAGGTCAGAAGACGGGATCATTCTTTCTTGCCCAAAGTCAAGCCTACTATTGTGAGTCTCTGGTTCATGAGGAGGCCCAATTAAGCATTCATCCAGGTGTGGTGGCAGCAAGGTGACCCCACCACCCCTAGAACAGTCGACGGAGCCAGGCCTATGGAACTGTAAGACAGAGGGGAATGTGGTGACAACTAGAATAAGATAAAACCCACAGGCCGAAGGTCCACAGAAGGGAAATGCCAGGAACAATTCCTACCCTGACATTTTTCCAGGTCATCATCCTGCTATTAGAGAATTATATTCACTGAAATGTCATCTACTTCAGAAAGAAGGAGTCTAGGTTCAAACCCTGGCTTTGCCATTTATGATTATGTTTTTGGGCCAACGGCATCATTGCTATATTGCCCAGGTTGGTCATGATCTCCTAGGCTCAAGTGATACTCCTGCCTCAGCCTCCTGAATAGCTGGGACTATAGACACAAGCCACTGCACCTGACTTCATTAACTTCATAAAAATCAAACAAATAATTTAAGATTTAAATCATTTCTTGTGAAAATCATTTTTAACTTTTTATATTGAAATAATTTCAGACCCAAAGAATTCTCACACAAATTTCTACCTTCATCCAGATTCCCTAAACGTGAATAGTTTATTCTCAAATACTGAGTTATAAATAATATTTTCCATCTTCCACTGGACAAAAAAGGCTCCCCACTTGCTCCACACCAGCCTATTGATATTACCATGGTCACAACTAAAGGTTGTCCATCTTGAAACTCAGAAATATTTACACATAATAAGACAAATCTGAAAGTCAGTTTCTTTATGAAGGGAACCAACTGTCAACATCAACATGGTAAGAAGCTGGTCTTTGCTTCTCTGTATATCAATACAAAAAAAAGCCTTTAATTTTTAAGTGAAACATTCAAAAAACCTTCTTAACTATGGAAATATTTAAGACTAGATAGTATTATTTTTTAAGTGTTCATTGCTAAAGATCTTAAAATAAAAGCAAGAGAGCAATCTTCTTTGGATGGTGAGAATTTGTTCTTGGGCTGGAGGCTGGGAAAGTACTGGATTCTCCCTCCACTCCCTTTCTGATCCAAAAAGTCTTTGAACCACAGTCCCCTGTCAACTGGTAACACCCAAGAAACAGCAGATAGAAACAGTAGTCACCACACAAGCCACCACACCATGAGCAAGCACAGGACATTGAGGCTCCCTGGACCAGCCACAGCTGAGCTCAGCAGGACCACATGGTTCTAAGGAGAGTCCCGCAAACCAGCACCAACATCTCTGGCCCAGAGCCACATCTGGCCTTCCCACATGTATCTTTGGCTGACCAAAAACCTGACAGCTGGAGAAGGGAAAAGAACAAGAGGAGGTAAGAAAGTAAAATTCTATGCTGTGAAATAAAAATTTCCTTAGAGCTCATAAGGCTGTAGATAGGCTTCGATTTTAAAAGGGAAGATAAAAGAAGTGCAGTAATGTATATTCTAGGTGATGTGGGGAACAAATTAGAAATCCTTAGAGATAAATCAAGACAGAAAGTAGTCAGCACCCCACCTCCATCTCTCTGTCCCTCCCCTGCTGCAAGGTTTGAATCTAAACCCTTTCTTTCTGAAGTGGGCCGCTTCTCTGCCCATCTGGAAACCTTCCATTGAAATCCCATTCAGAAATCCTCCCAGGAAGCAGTATCTAGTGGGGAAGGGGCAACAAGAGAAATAGCAGGCAGCAGCTTTTCACCCAGGGCTGGCACCCAGGGATCTGTGAGGTTTGTAGGGCATAAGCGGAAAGAGACAAAGAAAGGGATCAAAGAGGAAAATGCCTTCCCTTTTCCATTTAGTCTGAGGAGACAGGGGTAACCCCCAAAGTCTTTGAACTAGGGTCCCCTCTCTGTTAGCAACACTCAAGAAACAACAGGATAGAAAAGACAGAAACAGGATGCTCCAGCTCACTCCATTTCCTGGGAAATAGGATTTCCCCAGAAGACTTTGTATTCCAGTCAGCCCTCTCCACAGCTGCTTCCTGGAAAGAACCCACTTTGCTCCCAGAAGATACCTTCCTGAATCATCTTCTATTTTGAACAATTATTTGGGTTTTTTGTTTTGTTTTGCTTTTAATGTATTAATGGAGAATATAGTAAAGAGCCTTGGCTAAAGGGTCAGAAGACCTGGGCTCACGTCTTATAGTCACTTCTTCCCAGGCTTTGCCATCCATTTTATGAAGGATGAATATTATCAGCCTGTGTTCCCGCTTTCCAAAGTCCGGTTCTGTGAGCAGTAACTTTTTTCTTGAGATGGAGTTTCGCTCGTTGCCCAGGGTGGAATGCAATGGCACAATCTTGACTCACCGCAACCTCCGCCTCCCAGCCTCCCGAGTAGCTGAGATTACAGGTGTCCACAACCACACCCAGTTGATCTTTTGTATTTTTAGTAGAGACAAGGTTTCACCATGTTGGTCAGACTGGTCTCGAACTCCTGACCTCAGATGATTCACCCGCCTCAGTTACCCAAAGTGCTGAGATTACAGGTGTGAGCCACTGCGGCCAGCAGCACCACTCTTTAACAGAAAAGATTTTCTGTATAATCAAGATATCCCTTGGAGCCAGGCACAGTGGCTCACACCTATAATCCTAACACTTTAGAAGCCTGCGCAGGAAGATCATTTGAGGCCAGGGGTTCAAGACAGGCCTAGTCAATAAAGTGAGGCCCCCTCTCTATTACAAAAAAAAATGTAACACATCCTTTGGGACTGCAGGTCCTATGGGCAAGGCTGTGCACCTGCAAGATCTTAGAGACCAAATTTAATTCTATAGAATTCAGCAAACTGTCCAGTGATATAGGTTATTCAGTTCCTTGAGGCTGCAGGTTTCCCATATATTAAATGGAAATAATAATAGTACATATCTCATAAAGGTGATATGGGCATTAAATAAAGAAATAGATGTAACTCACATTTACTGAGTCCACTGCAGGTGCTAGATAACTCATAATGTATGATGTATCAAATGCAGCATTCCTTCAAAAATGAAGAAACTAGAACTGATGTCTACAAGCAGCCTACTGCCTCACAAGCAAGACAAAACAAGGCACCAATAACTCCATCCCAAAGTCTACCTCTCACATGACTCAGAGAGGTACTTTCAGTACAAACAAAGACAGGGAACAGGAAAATTCAGAGCATGTGTAAAGAACAGTAATAGTGAAGTCTAGCTAGAACCTAGGTGATGTCTTCATTCATCCAACAAAGGTTTGCTGAGCACTCCCTAAGTATGAGGAGCTCTGCCCGGCTTTTGGAGATGCAACGGAGAGGCAGACAAGGCTAGATTCTGGGGGAAGAATGCATGTGCCAGGGGGCATAGTACCTTTTAACCATGGGCTAGCCCTTGAAGGGTAACTCTCCAATAATAACTAACTTTTCTTATCGTTTTGCATCTTTTTCTTAAAGAGGAGTGGACACAGAGAAAAATAAGTCAGTTAATTAAGAGTTCTGGTTAAGAGTCGTAGTTAACCAGGCTTTACTATAAGTAACAAATATTGTTTAAGTTCCATATCCTGCTTGGTAAAACACAATGAGTATGTTCCTGTCCATGTGGATGGGAAATTATGGAGAAGAGGAAGAGGCACCATATAACTTTCAGTCTTTTCCCCATCCAAGCAACACAAACATATCTTCCCAATGTTAAAAGGATGATAAAATTTGGGTGATACATTCCCAGGCAAGGGCTTTCCCTGGGGATACAGTTGCATCTTGGAGAAAGTTGAGGCCATTTCCTAATACTAGCTAACATCATTCTAAGCGTTTTACATATATTATGTCTCTCAATCCCCACAAAAGCCCTACTAAAGTGAGTATCAACATCCCCATTTTACAGATGGAGAAACAGAAGCTCAGAAAGTCTAAGACATGTGCTTAGGTTTACAGAACAGTAAACCTGGTAGAGCCAGGTTTTGAAAACAAGACTGCCCAATTGTAATAACAAATATTCTGATGAGTGTCTTAGGTACCAAGATAAACACCAATCCTGAGCAGTCCACTGGGATAAAATTCAACACAAACATCAGAAAACCTTAAGAATCCCTCTCGGGGTGCTGGACATAGAAAGAGACAGAGAGAGGCATAGACAGAGGATATGCATCTAAAAACCTTTTTTTGGGGAAAAAATAGAATAATCTTAGTCCCTAAATTCCTAACTTCTTGGCATTTTGGAGTCAGTTCTGGGTTCAAATCTCAGACCTAACACCAGAATTAAGATATTTCCCTAATCCCTCCATCCACTAGGCCAGAGGAAATGATAGTCTTTGGGGTTCCCAAAGCCCCTCAAACAAGAAATAACAATCATATCCCTAATCACCCTGCTTTATTACATGAATCTTTCTATTCTATTGGGACTGGGAGCCCCATGAGGTCAGGGACCAAGTCTGTGTTATTTGAAGCTGAATTCTCAGTTTCCAGCATAATATCTGTATATATTGAGCTCTAAAATTATTACTGCACTTTCCTGACTGTTCTTCAAGACTGCCTAGGGCTCAGGCAACCTCTCAAGCTAGCCCCAGGACTATTCCTCTCTCTTCATGGAATGAAATAAACCTAAACCTTTGATCTGGTTCATCTAACCTACAAGCTTAGAACAAACGGAATGATGACCCATCTGTGACTTCCTTGACCTGCACAGATGAAATAAACCCCATAACAGCCATAATTCCCAGGGCCAGCAGCCCCAGGGAACAGGTGTGAGTGCCTCTGAACTGAACCACAGGTCACACCCTCAGGACAGACTGGCTGACACAGGTGGACACACAAACAAAATGGAAACATTTTGGCAGGGTGAAAAAATAAAATCACAGAACTGCCTTAAAACCCTCTCTTCTGCCCCCTATTACTCTGTTTTTAGAGGCCAGAGGCAAGCTTTCTTGAATCAATATTTAGCTTTCCAGGCTCACAGTTTCTCTGCTCTAGGGAAAAGGCTCAGCTCCCACAGGGAAGTAACAGAGACCTACCTTGATCTCTTCTCAGAAGGGTCATGACCACCAGCCCTCAGACTCTAAATATTATTACCTCCACACTCCCTGGGAAGGCAGGAAATAAGCTCTCTTTCCATGTTGCCTTACTCCAGAAATATTATGTGTTGTCCTCTCTCTCCTCTCTTTCTCTCTCTCTCTCTCTCTCTCTCTCACACACACACACACACACACACACACATGCACACACAGCCAAGGGCCATAACAGTGCTATTGATTCAACAGTGAGGTTCCCCATAACCCAGAAAATGGAACAAGGGAAGTTTCCTAAAATCCTAACAAAGAACAAGCAACGAAACCTATCTGTGTCTGCACTACTGCCTTATTTGCCACCTTCAAATTAGATGCAGAAAATCCAAGAGAGGCAGGAGTGAGGCAACCATCATGGAAAATAGGCTGAGCTGGTCTGGGTGGGTGAGAAATAAGTAGCGGGGCTTAGGACACAGACCTCTGCAGTCAACTGGCCTCCCTCTGGCCCTGCCACTTACAAGCTGTTAATATATGATCTTGGACAAGTTACTAAACCTCTCTGGGGTTTCAGTTTCTTCACCTATAAGCTGAGAAAATAATAACTATCTCTTATACTTAAGTGAACAAAATGAGGCCATGCCTATGAATCATGTAGCACCATTCCTGGCACCTAGCAAGTGTTCAAAACTGATAGAAATGCCCATCATTATCATCATCATTATTTCATGGTGACAAGTTAGCAGCAGCAATTTTAGAAGAGGACTCTCACTGAGTCAGAGATTTATGTTTTTTAATGCTTTTTCAAATTTTTCTGCTGCCCTTAATTTAATTACTTCATTCCATGATCTCAAATGACTCAATCAATCAAAAAAAGGCCATTTCTCTCCATGAGCACGTGAAATCCAATGGCTTTTCCATCCCATGGCTGGAGGTTTTCGCTTAGCTTTGGCAGCCTGATGTAAACAACATGTCCAAAGAATTTTAATTGCTACTTCATTAATGAAGTCCCATTAACATCCCTCCGAAACAGCTCTGCTGATGGCCCAGTGCATGGCTGTCCAATTACCAAACAACAAAGTCCCCATAAACCTAAGCCCTGGCCTCTGAGGTTAAAGATTAAGCAGTCCCTGGAAACAACAATAATGAGGTATAAGAAACAGGCTGTGAAAGACACTGGGGTCCATTTCCCAGCTACTAGCTGCCCAGGAAGACTGTGATGCCATTAGCTGAGGCAAGAGTCTGAGCAGTCAGCCTCTAAATGCAGGACCTACCCTCCCTACCTCATAATAACATATATCATAGCAAAGATCTGGGGGACTTCCCTGAGGGGGAAACTGAATCCAGAGGAAGCAGGAGGGACTGCCACAGCAGGAAGAGACAGGGCCCTTCCAAACAGGAAACGAAATAGGCAGCTGGACATAGAGATGAAGCTTCAGCCCCCACAAAGTTGTGCTCTCCCTGGAAAAGCCAAGGACCTATCAGAAGACAAGAACTGGCTTTAAAATAAAGTCACATTTGTTTAGAGAGCAAGTTGGCAAAATCTATCAAAAAAATTTTTAATGTATACTCTCTTTGATCCAGCAATTATGCTACTAAGATTGTACCCTATAGGTATATTAGCAAGTATACTCCAAAATATTATGTATAAGAATTCTCACTGAAGCATTTTAAATAAAAGAAAAAACTGGAAACATTAATGTCCATCACTAGAAGACTGGTTAAATAAATTATACTCCATCCATGTGATACAGCAGGTTAAAAGAATAAGATATAGCCATACACAAGGGTCTGGAAATAATTGCAAGATTTGTATTGTCAAACAAAAGTACAATGAGTACAGAGTGCTTCTGTTTGTGCAAGTTAAAAAGCATAATATATAAATTCTGTGGGGTTACCAAGGATCTCCCCACTTCAGAGAGACAGCCTGGGAGAAGACTGGCTTTGCATTTTATACCTCTATGTACTGTTTGCATTTTTTGGTCAAGAGTATAAATTGCTTTTATTGAATATATTACCTACATTTCTCAAACAATGGTATAGAAATGTATCTGCTAACATGGAAAGACATTCAGAATATACTGCTAACAAGTTTCTTTAAGAGATGGGGTATCTTGCTATGTTCCCCAGGCTGGACTCAAATTCCTGGGCTCAAGCTATGCATGATAGCTTGAGCTATCAACCTCAACCTCCCAAGTAGCTGGGACTACAGGCACCTGCTACTGTACCTGGCTAGAATTTTTTTAAACTGGAAAGCATACATGTACAATGAAAAAGATCTGGAAGGATACACATCAAGGTGCTGCTGGCAGTTCTCTCTCGGTAGGATTGTGGTATATTCTTCCCACCCGTGTGCTTTTTCTGTAATAGTCAGGGATGAGTTTTTATTAAAATAGCAATAACAACAACAATAATAACAACAAAAAAAGAAAGCTTTTTAGAGAAGGAAAAGAAAGAGGATTCAGCAGCAAAACTGGAATCTACAGACAAGTGAAGGCAAAGCAAAGCTAGCCAGAAACTGGAAAGAGTAGGGGAGGCTGCACAGAACATACCTGCCTGCAGTAGACATCTAGATAAAAAGAAACCAAAACCAGAAGTACTGGAAATCCTTCTTCCCACAAAGTGCATGTGGTCTGCAACAGCAGTGACCTGAGGATTCCTGTCTTTCCTGCCTGGACCCAACTCTGAGGCTCCCTCACTGCAGATGATGAAGCTGGGAAGGAGGCTCCACAGCACAGCCTCAGTGGTGTCTACTTCCATAGAATGCTCTCCTCCCCATTCCCCCTGTTCCCTAGATGATCCTGGAAACAGGATAGGATGTGCTACTCCCAGGATAGAGAGGAGAAAATAGGCTCAGGATTATTCAGCTCCAAAGTGTTAGCTGGTCTGATTCCTAGTTCTGATCTGGAAGGTCTCCTTGTAGTTTGTTGGCATGAAGTACCTTCTAACTCAAGGCCTGGGTCCAGGGAGGCCTCTGACCACAGAGACCAATGCTTTCCCTTGTGTGTGACCCTAGTGGGTGCCTGCACCCCTGCACTTACAGTAGAGTGAGGTCACAGGTCTGTCTCAAGAGGCAGCGATGGCAGAGAACCCCAGGCTCCATCTAAAGTCAAGGGTACAAGGAAAAAAGCAGGCCCACATCAGTGGGTGGGTTCAAGTGTGTAAGCATAGATAATCATTTTCTACTTCTTCTCTAAATACTGCAAAATCTAACCTTCATTCCCTTCTTCTAACATCTTTGCATCATAGCCTTATCTTCTGCATTATACTACTTTAAAAATATTACCTCCCTAGTGTGCAGAGCAGAGTGGGCTGCAGAGAAAGCTACCCAGGAGAGGATCACAGGCTCCACAGAAGGCCTACATAACAGGGAGGAGGCTCTCAGCCTGAAGATCATGCTGACCCAGCCAGGGAAAGTAGGAGGGCCTACTCACTCATGCAGTGAGGGAACAGGCTCCATGTGTCTGGGAGGAAGTCACCCGACAGGGAAGAGAAGCACCCACATGGTGCTTCCTCCATCCCAAGATGACGACATACCCTGTGTCTAGCGGACAGCTGGATGTCTGTCTACACTGTCTGATTGTTGGGATTTGGTGACTACATTGCACAGGCTTCCAGGAACATGCTTTCAATGGAAAATGCCAACTCTAGCCACATGCACGCCTCAGTTACTGATTCACAGGGCGTCCTTATGTCCAAACTGGGCCTAGAAGCTGTAGAATGTAATAAACACTGGCTCTGGAGTCAGCACTGCCTGGGCTTGAATCCTGCCTTCTGTCCCATCTGTCACGATGTGACCTCAACAAATTACTTCACCTCTCTATGCCCTGGTTTCCTCAGCTATCATATGCATTAAATGGGATGATGCCAATAAAATGCTTAGCATAGGGTATGACCCAAAGGGAGAGCTCAAGAAACACTGGCTAAGAATAATTCATCAGGATGTCTGCATACACACACCCATAATGCGGACAGAACACAATCACTATGACAGCAACAGGACTAAGGAACACCAGAATGATGGATGTGTTCCTAGCTGCATCTGCTGCACTCTCCCACAGATGAGTCTCATCATCATAGAGTGAAAGGGGCAAAGGGAGAAAACACAGACATTGAAAGTTGGGAAAAGACAGGCGAGAAGAGCCTGGGAGCCCTATTAAAGGTGGGGATTCACATTAGAGAAATGCACATCAAAACTACCAAGTGATACCATCTCACACCAGTCAGGATGGCTATTATTAAAATGTCAAAAAACAACAGATGCCGGCAAGGTTGCAGAGAAAAGGGAATGCTTATATACTGCGAGTGGGAATGTAAATTAATTCAGCTACTGTGGAAAACAGTCTTGAGATTTCTCAAAGAACTAAAAATAGAACCACCATTTGACCCAGCAACCCCATTACTGGGTATATACCCAAAGGAGAATAAATTGTTCTACCAAAAGACACATGCACACATACGTTCATTAAGCACTATTCACAATAGCAAAGACATGCAATCAATCTAGGTGTCCATCCACAATGGATTGGATAAAGAAAATGTGGTACATACACACCATGGAATACTATGCAGCCATAAAAAAAAGAACAAAATCATGTCCTTTGCAGGAACATGTACACAGCTGGAGGCCATTATCCTAAGTTAATTAACACAGAAGCAGAACACCAAATATCATGTTTTCACTTGTAAGTGGGAACTAAACCCCAGGTGCCCATGGACATAAAGATGGGAACAACAGACACTGGGGACTCCAAAAGGAGTAGGGGCAAGGGCTGATAAATTTCCTATTGGGTACTATGTTCACCATCTAAGTAATGGGATCAACAGAAGCCAAAACTCAGCATCACACAATATACAAATGTAACAAACCTGTACAAGTACCTCTTGAATCTAGAATGTAATTTTAAATTTTAAAAAAGGTGGGGATTCAGTATACTCCCCAAACCTCAGACAACCATACCAGCCAATTAGGGCGGGATATGTGCTAGGTGTGCACACACATGTATGCACACACTATGTGGAAGGAGAGGGCTGGTAAGAAGAGATGCAGAAGAAGGAGACAGAGAATTTCTGACATCTAAGCACTCTCCCTTTGCCACTGCACTAGCAAATATTTGTGAAAACAATCTGCAGAGAAAATGTTTGCCTTAGCAAAGAGCTTGGCTCCTGCTAAAGCAAAGCCTTAGCACATCCATCCATCTAGAAAGTGACCTCTTCAAAGGCTTCACTGGGAACCCTCCCCAGGGCTCCCTAAGCGAAGGTGGAAAGGCAGTGGAGAATATGCAGGGAAAAGAGAGCACAGGAACAGCAGAGAGGCAGAAGGGTCAAGGTTCAGAACCAGAAAGAATCAGCAGGACTCAGAATTGAGGCTACTGGGTAATGTCCTTCACAAAAATCATCATATAAAGACTATCTTTACAAGTCTTCAGAAAGAAGACTTGCTTGTGCCTTCAGAAACAGGCTGCAGGGAGACATAAGAGTCTCTGCAGGCTCCTGGGGTCAGGGACTTAATCAGAGAGAAAAAGCATGCCAAGGAACAGAGCAAATGCTTGTTGCTTTGTTGACCAAGAGGCTAGCACAGCACAGGTAGCTAGCTGGCAGGTGGGCCGCCAGTAGGTCCTCAGCTAATTTCCAGACACTGGCTGAACAGGAGACACTGAACAGAATAGCAGCCATGACAGTGCTTGAGCAGGGGGAAGAAGGAGGTGCTTTATTGCAAGGGAAGAAGGTGGCCATGACTGAATTTATCAATTTAAATGATCAGACCTATTTCCTAGTCATTCATCATCTTTCCTCAGGCTGGAACAAGTGGCAATGAAGATTTCTTTCCAGCTAGCTAAATAAACATGGTGGACTGAATATAAATGTTCATTTCTACTCCCTCCCAAAACCCCATTAAAATAATAGAATGACAAGCTCTAGCACAGAGAACATCTCCAAGAAAAATAAGTGAACCAACAGATTATCTGATGCATTGAGGACTGTTCTAACAAGAAGTAGTGGTAGAACCATACACTATGCAAGAGAAAAAGACAATTACTAACTGCCCTTCTGATTAAAGTTTTCTGATTTAAAAAACACTATAATTGTAATAGATGACTTAGTTCAGTTGTGGAAATTATATTTGGACAATAAAGACGGGGATGGTTGCATGTGTATAAGGGGAAAGTCTGCAAAAGCTCAATCTTATTCTTCTGGAGAAGTCAACAAATAATATCTAAAACTAATAAATCAAAGAATAGCAGTTATACATATTATTTTGATAAATGGAGGTGAGTAGTAGATGAAGTAGCTTTTAGCTGGATCAGAACCAGGATTTTAATTCCTAAAGGATTGAAAGTGAGTGGCTCTGGAGCACAAGACTTGGTGTGGAAAGGTGGAGCAGGGCACTCCTCATCATTACAAGCCCTGCAATAGTACGTGACTTTTTTTTTTTTTTTAAGACACAGTCTCGTTCTGTCGCCCAGGCTGGAGTGCAGTGGCACAGTCTCGGCTCACTGCAAGCTCCGCCTCCCGGGTTCACGTCATTCTCCTGCCTCAGCCTCCCAAGTAGCTGGGACTACAGGTGCCCGCCACCACGCCCAGCTAATTTTTTTTTTTGTATTTTTAATAGAGACGGGGGTTTCACCATGTTAGCCAGGATAGTCTCAATCTCCTGACCTTGTGATCCGCCTGTCTTGGCCTCCCAAAGTGCTGGGATTACAGGCGTGAGCCACCGCGCCCAGCCAGTACGTGACTTTTAAAAGAATGTTCATGGAACACTCAGAAAAAAACAAAAGTTTTCTTAATAATAACAAGACCTAGCTCAAGACCTAGCTCAGTTTGCTCTCCCCACCGCCCAAGTCTTCTTGGATCTCCTTCCTCTACTCTAGTGAAAATTACTGTCTGTACCATCCCCTTGGCAATCAATCATTTTCCACTTGGCAATGAGCTAAACTCTCCTATCATTAATTATCTGTCCACCTGTATCCCTACCTAAATCATAGCTGCTTCACAGCAGAGACCACTTCTCATAATCTTTGAGGAGTCTGCAGAAGACCAGGTGATTAGATCCACAAACTCGGAGGAGGTGCAGCAGTCCGGCTCCCCCTTACCTGCGTAGGCATTGGCCTGCTGCAGAAGGTCAGTGCAGGTGTGCACATCTGCAAACGCACGGATGCCCAGGCAATTGGTGGGATGCAACTGAGACTGCAGGAAGTCACAGCAGTTCTGCCGAACATCCATGAGCTGCAGCAAGCTGGCTGCCGGAAGCAGCACCTGCAAGAGAAAGTGACATTCTCAGACATTGGCTCCTACTGGCAGGGACTCATCCCCTTTTTCCTATCATATCACTTCCATGCTCAAGATCTTTTCATGGCTCTCCACTGCCTGCCCAATAAGTCCAAACTTCCTAGCCTGCTTTCCAGCCTTATTTCCCACTACTCTGCACTTCATGGACCCTAAACACCAGCAGATTCTCTGTATCCCTACAGCCATGCTTCCCAGTCTTTAATTCCCTGGGGATCTCATTAAAATACAGATTCTAACTCATTAGGTCTAGGATGGGATCTGAGAGCCTGCATTTCTAATAAGAACCCAAGTGATACTTGCAGTTGCTGGTCCACAAACCACACTCTGAGTAACAAAACTCTACACACACACACACACACACACACACACACACACACACACACACACACAATGGTTCTCATGCTGGGCTGCAAACTGGAATTACCTTAAGAGTTTTAAAACTACTGATGCCTGGGTCTTGCCCTAAAAGAATCTAACTTAATAGGTATAGAGTGTGGCCTGGACATTAAGATGGTTTTTAAAGCTCCCCAGGTGCTTCTAATGTACAGCCACATTTGAGAGCCACTGCCCCACAACCTTCAGTGTACTGTCCTCATTCAGAAAGGTACTTAATGAATTATTAACTACTGAACATCTATGTGCCAGGCACTAGTTTAGGCTCTGGGATTCAGGGGTAAGCAAGAGAAACCAGATCCTATTCTCCTGGATCTTAGAGTCTACTGGAACAAGATTCATCCCAAATCCCTCAGGACTCAAGCAACGACACTTCATTCTCCCATCGAACAGATACAAAGCAAAGAACATCTTTGGGTACATTCTTAGAGAAAGGATGGCTAAGTTTCCATTTAAAAGGTCACAGGACACATGACTACTTATACTATATGCTGGAAGACAGAAATAATTCTTGCTCAGGTATATGTGCATGTGTTTTTCCTAAGGGTCAGGGAAGACTGGCTTGAGCAGGCCCGCTGGGTGCTCAGACAGCCAACCTCTGTCAAGTTTCCCTAGGACTTTCCCTCAGCTGCTGAAGCCTGCCTCTAGGTCAAACATACAGGACAAAAGGCCAAAGTCCTGTCCCACTTCAGCTCTGCTACCCTGACCTTCACCTATGGAAGCAGCAGATAGTCTGAGAATTATTTTCCAAAAAGAAATTTATTTAAAAAACACACTGCAGAAGAGCTTGATTTAAGGCTGCTTATCTTGGGGACCCCGGCATCCACTTCACCCCAGAATAATCCCCTTGCCCCAGTCCGTTGCTCTTAGCTCCTGCCCTGGCTCTGAGACAGAGTGACTGAGCCAGCTACACTCTAGCTGTTCCCATCCACAAGGGCTTGCCCAGGAAGATATGGGCTGCAGATGTATTTGTTTTCTTGATTCAGGACACTTAAAAAAGACTTCTTTTTTTTTTTTAAGTGATTTAAATTCTGGACTCTGACTTTCTCCCAAGACAGGTCTGAGTCCTCAGCTCTGACTCTCATCACTTTTATGTACTCAGGCCAAAAACTCTGCCCCACTGCCCATTTGGGGGCTTTGTCCCTCCACTGGGGTTACCAACAGTCCTAGTTTTTCCAGGACTGGGGGGTTTCCCAGGACTTTCAGGGCTAAAAGTGGGACAGTCGGTCACCCTTCATTATCCCTGCCCACAGACAATAACCACCAAGAGCCTCCACTATCAGTGCTCGAACTCCTGAGCCAAATGCCTACGCTCAACAAGGAAAGCTGCTCCTACCCACAGGCTTACACTTCTCCCTCACGACAGCTGAGTTCTAGAAAATGTGCTCCTTTTCCCTTCCTCCATCCTCTCTTCCACTATCCTATATCCCCAGCAGGAAAACAGTAAATTAACACCATGTCTGTGATATTTTCTGAACCACTAATACATTCCTGAGCAAGAAAAAGATAAAATCACCCTCTTCTGAAAGTTTTGGACTATAAATGAACACAGGTAGGATCCAAATCTAATCTAACCACCTGAACTCTCTCCCAACTAAGCAGCCACCATCCCCACTAAGCAGACATAAACTGGGAAACTCAATTAACCTGTGAGCTTGCTCAGCCTGGCCGAACAGATTCCAGGACCAGATTAGTCTCTGCCTGCTAGTCAAATGGAGATCCATTAACCATTCTTGCTGAATGCACACCAGGAATAAAAAGTTCTGCCCCCAGTCTCCAAATGACCTCCATGACGCCCCCTGGCCAGTATCAGCTAGAGTTAAGACTGGAGTTAAGGCCATAGGTTGACCAATCATGTTGATTTACCTGGGACTTCGCCATTTTTACCGCTGAAAGTTCCCATTCCAGAAGGCCTCTCACTTCTGGGCAAACTAGGCTAGGTGTTCATCCTAGGGAGAAGTAACCTCTAACCAGTGACCCTAAGAAGCCCCGGAGGAAGAAGAAGCCATCAAATGTTGGCCAGCACACACCCTACTCAGAGGTGTGGTAAACTCCAAAAGGGCCAGATGTGAGAAGAGGCAGGAATTCAACAGCAACCCTCTCCCCATCACCCACCACCCAAGAGAATTTCTGAGAGTCCAATCTGCCCCCAGACTGCATTCCAGTGAGCTCCCCCACCCTATACACATACACAAGATCATGCCAGTGACACACAGTCCCTTCCCCCTTCCCCTCTTCCAAGGAGACAGCAGCACAGTGTGGTGCTTAAATTCTCAAGCTCATGACAACCAGCCAGAGAAATGAAATAATAAATATTTCCTGAATATACTCCTTAGGTTACAATTTCAATTTTTAAAACCTCCCTGGATAGAGCTATCCACATAGCTTTCAACTTCCCTACTGTTCACAATACCTACTTAGTAGGCAAAAACTATAAGGATTTCTACCACTCCACACACCTTATCCTGTTTGAGTCCTGTCCTACCCAAAAGCCTTCCCAAACTGACTTCCTAAAATGAATTAGGCTTCTGGTTTCTCTAATTGCTCTTTCCCTCTCTTTGACTATGAGACTAGCTTAGAGTCAAAGGCCCTTTTCTTCCTTCTACTTGCTTCATACAGAAAGGTATGGAAAAAAAAGTCAAGGAAATCAGAATACTGAAGGGAAGGCTTGGAGGCTGGAAGATGTATCACTGCTCAGACTCAGTCTCAGGGATAAATTAGGGCCCCATCCAATGGGGTTCTGGGATCTAGACACAAGTACAAAACACATTCCCGGAGGCTCTGAAAGAAAAAAGAGCAACACATCCATGAAATGACTGTCTTCAGTTCCCGCTCCTCACATCAACAGGACTTTGAGAGGACTTCCTTTTATCTTGCCTAAAACTCTACTCCTTCAAAGCAGCAGCAATGACAAGACTATGAACAAGAGGCCAAGCGTGGGTCCTCAGCTCTGAAGCAAGACCATCCTCATAGAATCACTAAGGCAGTACCGCCTGGTCCCTGGAGGGAGGAGGCTGAGATCAGAGGAGTAGTTGGCCAAAACCACCCATCAGGATGGAAGATTACCCTAAGTCAAAAATCTTCTAGCTTGCCTTTTGCCACCTCAGCATTACAGTTCTTGGAAAACAGGCCCTGAAATGGCCCCCGGCAAAGAGTTTACAGGTTACCCTTCAGCTTGCAATGGCTTCCCCTCCATTTTTCATGTGCAGGCCCCGTTTTTTTTTGTTTTTTTTTTTTCTCTCAGATAACATGAAAACATAGCAGAGGATATCCTGCCACAGAGTTTGCTTCCTTTAGTAAAAACAAAAGGAAATGCCCTGCCTCAGAAAGCACCTTCTCCTGGAATTGCAGGGAGGCAGGGCCATGCACAGAGGGAGGGCACCAGCCAGGGGGCCCAGATTTTGGGGCCACCCAGGGTCTCTGCCCCAACCACACAGTGGGTCTGGCACAGAATCAGTGCCACATAAAGAAAGAAAGGAAAAGGGGTGGGGGGTATATAGATGAACAGGGAAGCTGATAGAACAGCACTGTGATTAAGTGTCATTTTGAATTTTGACTCCTCCACTTACCAGCCATGCAACTGAGGACAAATTACTTAACCTCTCAATGCCTCTGTCTCCTCAAAAATAAAATGAGGACAATAAGGTTTGTTATGAGGATCAAATGAGAAAAATTGAAAGCAGTTAACACAGTGTTTGGTACATAGGAAGTGCTCAGTTGATGTTAGTTTTTATTATTGTAAATCATTATGAGCCAAAGTCAAGGTTCTGATCATTCATTTAATGAGAAACTAGAATTCATCATAGCCACAGAGCACAGTGAGTCAGCGGGGAGTGGCTTCAGCTCCCAACTCTACCACTTACTCTCTATGTGACCATGGCAGGTTATTTAACCCCTTTGAGCACCAGTTTCTTCAAGCTGTAAAGGAGGGATCATATTGGTATGGTCCAATGGGTGATTATAAAAATTGAATGGAATAATGCATGTGAATTGATGGGCATATGCTTGCTTATAAAAGTAAGTCAGTTATGACTGCTGGTACCTCCACCATGGAAGGGGAACTCAGGGTCTCTCCAAGGTATATGTGGCTGGGAAGCGACTCGGGGTATAGCTCTCAGCCATTTAACCAAGTCCCAGATCTCTGACCCTTGTTTCTAAGGCTTTCAGGAGAGCCCCAGTGCCTCCATGCTCATCTCCTCAGTGCACCAAATCCTCAATACCTCCTGTCTTCACAGACAACCTGTGAGCAACTGCCTCAGCAGATATATAACAGCATGGAGAAGGATCCACGTTTTGATCTAAACTCTCTTCTTCCCAATCTTTTTTTTTTCCCAGAGACAGAGTCTCGCTCTGTCACCCAGGTTAGAGTGCAGTGGTGCAATCTTGGCTCACTGCAACCTCCGCCTCCCAGGTTCAAGTGATTCTCCTGCCTCAGCCTCCCAAGTAGCTGGAATTACAGGTACCTGCCACCACGCCTGGCTAGTTTTTGTATTTTCAGTAGAGATGGGGTTTCACCATGTTGGCCAGGCTAGTTTCAAACTCCTGACCTCAGGTGATCTGCCTGCCTCAGCTTCCCAAAGCGCTGGGATTATAGGTGTGAGCCACCATGCCCAGCCCCTTCCCAATCTTTTTTGTTTTTTCTCCAACATCACCCTTGACCTAACCACAGTTTAAAGTGAAGAGGTTAAAAGTCCCTAAACAATGAAGTTCAGAGAATTTTTAGTTTGGTGAAAGCATCCATATGCTGGGAGGGTGACATAACCCAACCTCATAAGACAGAAGCTTCTGGACTCAGGACCTCCAAACAGTGAACATTATGTCCACACAAACTATACCTTGCTTTATGTACCTCTTAATCCTAACCAGGCAATAAGGATCCAGAGTAAAATATCTTCTAATTATCCAAATTTGGAAACACTTTGTATTTTACAGGAAAAAAAAAGTTATTAAATAAATACATGATGAAAGGAGCAAAGAGAGCTGGTCCCAATTATAGAATTCTATTACCTCCCCTCTACTCATTTTATACAAAATTACTTTGCATTTACTGTTCGTACCCAAAAGTTATTGAGCTGTTTGAATTCTGAGATGAGATGATGACCTGGGGAGAAGAGGAGTCACTCAAGCTCCCAGCTTTTCCTTCACAAGATTTTGAACAGACATGAGTTAAAGACTTTCTACTCCCAGGGTCCAGGCTCATTCAGGGATATCATGGCCTAGTGGCTAGGAGCATGGGTGCCCAAGCCAGGAAGGCATGAGTTTGAGGACCAGTTGGCCCACCTCCTGGCCATGTGGCCCAGGGCAGGTCACCTGACCTCCCTGGAGCTTTAGTTTCCTCTTCAGTAACCAACTGAATTGTTGTGAGGGTTAAATAAAATAACACTGTAAAACGGTGGGTCCTGAGTGTGCAATGCACTGAGCTATTAGTGAGCCTGAGTTTACCTGGACATTCTCTTCGGTCACCTCGATTTCAGCAGTATAGATGTAGTCAATCAGCTTACTCAGTGTCTGCCCATCCACGTCCTTGATTTCTATCTTTTTGGCTTTACTCTCAGACATGTCACCTAGAGTTTACAACAAAAACAAAAAGGTCATATGGGATATGTTTACCTTCCACATGGCCTCCTGCCCTGTCTTGGAAACATAAAAGCACTACCTGGGCTCCAGGAGGCAGCAGAAGGGATTCAGGCGCAGAAGAGGATAAACCAGGTAATATCAAAGTCACATCAACTTTGGATGTGTGATCACCTACAAACCTAGCCTTAAGTATTCCTTACTCTATCTATTGCCCACTTCCATTTTGAAGGAAAATCTGTGTGCAATCACTCATTTAACCAACATTTACTGTAAACTTCCATATACAAGGCCAGACAAAGTGAACAAGATATGCACCTGTCCTTAAGGAACACAAGTCTAGGCCTGTCCTTAAGGAACACAAGTAAGGCAGATACATAAAAGTGTTTATAAACAGAGGTGACAACAGCTTAGTAGATAGAGTTATACACAAAGTATTGTGATAACAACAACAATAAGTAACATTTCCTGAGAGCTAACTATGGCCATACACTGTGTTAAGCACTTTAAAGTCTTTTAATCCTCGCAACAACCTATGAGGTTTATTACTATTATCACCATTTTACAGATGAAGAAACTGAGCACAGGAGGGCAGGTAATTCATTTTGCCCACAGTCACACACCTAGGAAAGGCCAAGTTGGATGGAAACCCAGGGAGTCTGACTCTAGAGTCCATACTTGTAACCACCATGTTATACTAAATCCCAAGAACACAGAGGAGGGAGCAACAAATCTCTCCTGGGAACTCCAGTCAGGCATCCTATTAAGAGGTCACATTTGAGTGAGGCATTAGAGGATGAGGAAGAGTTCTACAGGCAGCAAAGGTGAGGAAGGATGAGTTGAATCTGGAATCCATTCGTGCAAAGAGAGGAAAGTACCAAAAGAATAAATTTTGGTAAAATGGCAAGAGGTTGGTGTGGCTGGTACATGGAGTAACAGTAAGAAGAAGGAAGCTGGAGAGGTAAATAGGGCCAGGACCTGACAAGCCCTGTAAGTCACGTAAACAATCTGGGACTTTATCCCAGGTGTAGCACCACTGAGAAGTTTTCAACAGGGAAATGACATCAACAGATGGGCATTTTTGAATGAAATTTTGGATGCAGGGTAGAAGCTAGATTACATGCAGGGAGAACAGCTGGAGGCCCTGATAATAATCCAAGAAAGAAAGAAGGCAGGGCTGTAAATAACGGCAATAGCAGCACCACATTTCCACAGTCCTGAGGCCCCTTGCCTTCAGCCTGCACTCTATATACAACACACGGGTTTATCTAAAGCCAGGCCCATTCAACAAGGGCTGCTGATTTCAGGAAAGACAGGCAACACATGTCTTTGTAGACTGAAATAAAGGGCAACCTGACTGCAAGAAACAAGAGATCCAGAAGCCTTAATGTGAATGTGAATGTGAATGTGAAAACAGAGCCTGGGTGGTTGTTTTCTCTCTGTGGAATTCATACACCAGAGCCAAGAAAATAAAGTACAGTACAGCATGTGGGCTGCAGACACCCACCTCCAAGCTGCACGGACTGCACATGATCCCTCCACCAATCCAGAGTCCCATCCTGACACAGTTCTAGAGCTGAATGACTCTGGAACGGAGAGGAAAGTAACGGAGGAGACATTCTAAACCCTGCCTGCTCCCTTAACTGCCAGATCAGGTGGACCTGAGACCCTCCACCCTGGTCTCTCTTCTCTGACTGCCAGTGGAAGCCCGTGAAAGGCCTCAGCACAGTGCCCTGGGGCAGAACGAACAGGTAAAGAAAAACAGGGAAAAATAGTATATTCCTCCTCCACCCATAAGACAGGCTCCACAATCTCTCTCTTGAGTTTATTGAGACACACAAACAAAAACATGCATACACAAGGAAATCAGAAGTTAAGCTATTAAAAAGTTCATTGATGAGGGTCCAGTTGGTAATTATACTGCAAAAGATAATCAAAGATAGCCGATTCTTTTTTTAAGGAGTTAGCCCTCAAAAAATAAGACTAAAAAAATAGAGCAGCCGCACTGTAAGAACCAAGGGATTCAGAAGCCCTCACAGCAGTGTAAATCAGAGCCTGGGCTGACTGTTTTCCGCCTGTGGAATTTGTGGTTGAAAGTCAGGTTAGGGTTTTGTAACTTTGGGGTAAATAAATGGAAACTCCTGGAATTGTAAGAAAATATTTTTCTATATGTGCAAAAGTTCACTTTTTCTAGGGTGATGACAGGTCATTTTTATCAGATTCTTACAGGTGTCTATGATTCAGAAAAGTTTAAGACACAGTTTTCTAGACAGTAGGTCTTTAGGAGACTTTTCCTTGCTCCTTTACGTGACTCTCAAATTTCTAATTTTCTATATAAAGTACTTAAAACTTAAACAAGCAAGAAAAAAATGATGTGAAAGAAAAACTAAGGGCTCAAACACACCACTTATTTTCTGAGAAAGCTTGTAGAATCTAATCTTATTATCTTTTATGAACCAGCAAAAATGACTACACCAAACTAAGACTTTAGTTTAAATGGGCCCTAAAAATACTCATAGTAATAGTCACTACTGTATACCTGACCTTCTGCTAAGGTACACTAATGTGTATCTGACCCACATTATTTCATTTAACCCTTGAAACAAGTCCAGGAGGTAGACAGTATTACTTCCATTTTACAAATTATAAAACTGGCATTTCTTTTTTTCTTCGAGACGGAGTTTTGCTCTTGTTGCCCAGGCTGGAGTGCAATGGCACAATCTCAGCTCACCGCAACCTCTGCCTCCCGGGTTCAAGTGATTCTCCTGCCTCAGCCTCCCAAGTAGCTGGGATTACAGGCACAATCTCAGCTCACCGCAACCTCTGCCTCCCGGGTTCAAGTGATTCTCCTGCCTCAGCCTCCCAAGTAGCTGGAATTACAGGGGGCCCAGATTTTGGGGCCACCCAGGGTCTCTGCCCCAACCACACAGTGGGTCTGGCACAGAATCAGTGCCACATAAAGAAAGAAAGGAAAAGGGGTGGGGGGTATAT
>NW_012109585.1:793707-876263 GCF_000951045.1 Mandrillus leucophaeus
GGTTCAAGTGATTCTCCTGCCTCAGCCTCCCAAGTAGCTGGGATTACAGGCATGCACCACCACACCTGGCTAATTTGTATTTTTTTTTTTTTTTTAAGTAGAGACAGAGTTTCTCCATGTTGGTCAGGCTGGTCTCGAACTCCCAACCTCAGATGATCTACCCGCCTCAGACTCCCAAAGTGCTGGGATTACAGGCGTGAGCCACCGCATCTGGCCAAAAATGGCATTTCAAAAGGGATTTACACATAGATACTAAGAGGCAGGACTGAGATTTGAACTTTGGCCTAACTCTAGACCCTGTGTCATTTCTAATACATCCCTCAATAAAATCTCACCCTAACTAATAACCTTAATAAAAGTATTCCCAAACTCAAGGCCTTGATCTTAATTCTGAGGACAAGTTAGTACTTAATATCTAGCAAGAACCAAGCGGCTTATCCTCAACACATAACAAAGTGCTTGGCATAAAAGAAGCACTTAAAAAGTAGTTATTGGAATAGAAAAAAAAAAAAAGAGAAGGGAGGCTCTCTTGACATATCATAATTCCATGGGCTTCAGTAATTCTGGAGGGGGAAAACCATTAAGGACTTGATCATTCTTGCTCCTTCACTCATCCCTAATAGTTTGACAAAGTATTTCCAGAAAACAGAAGATGAGCCCTGTAAGTCCTTCCATGTTTGTGGTCAGTCCAAGTGCTCTCTTCTGCTAGCTCTTCCCAAGAGGCCCAGACAGCCACCTCAGACTCTGAACTTACAGAGAATGTCTGTCAGCTGCACATCTTTTTACCCTTTCCATCTTCTGCTCACCATCTGCCAACATGCATGTCCTGTTTCTCCAAAGACAACATGATTCTCTCACGGGCAGATATTTGTTCATTTATTCAATTCAGCAAACATGTATCAGATGTGTCCTCATGTGTCAAGCACTGTGCTAGGCCCAGATAATACAGTGGTTAACAAGTCACAGCCCTGCCCTCATGGAGCTCAGTCTGGTGGAGAGAGAGACAAGAAAACCAACAAATGCAAAAGATGTCAAATGTTAGAAATGGGGACTTAGCTTTAAAGGTCCTTAAGCCAGGGATTCCTGCACCCTAAAGCTGCATGCAAAATGATGAGCACACAAGAGCACAGGTTTGCTCTTCCAGAGATAAAGTCCATTGTTTTCATCAGATTGATGCATAATGGTTAAGAGCCACTGATCTGGAGGAGTCATAGTTATTCAGAAGAGAAGTGAGAATGAGAGAAGAGTATCCCAGACATAAATTTTGTATAGTATATACAAAGGTCTGGAGGTAACAAAGGGTGTGCTCTGTCTGGGAACCATAACAAGTTCAGTCTGGCTGGAGCACGTTAGGGAATAATGATGAGACGGGGCTGTAGATGAAAGCAGGAGCTGGACCATTTGAGGGACTTACAGGCCATGCTAAGGAATTTAGACCCTTCCTAAGGGCAACAGGAAGCCCCTGATAGATTTTAAGCAGGTAAGGGATACATCAGATTTTAATATTGGGAAAATCACTGTACCCACAGTGTGGAGAATGGGTGGGGAATGGGAAAACAAAACAGATGGCAGACTGGCCAATTAGAAGACTGCTGCAGAATATCAGGTAAAAGATGATGTTGGCCTGACTGTGTCTTGAACTTCTTTAAATACTTAGACCGTTATGGCCTTGCATTTAGCAGCCTCTGAGAACCACAGAGGGCCCAGAAGAGCAAGCAATCCCAGAAGCCTATTAGGTAAAAGCATCTAAGTCTTCATTCTAGATCCTAACAAGCACACTATGTGCACAGCTGAGATATTTTTAGGTGGAAGACTGCCAAAGAAGAGCAAGAGGGAGAAGGATGGACTGGAGGAGTGAAAGGAAAATCTTTCATTATCACAGAAGACTCAAGATGTCTAGAAAAATCACTAGCTCATCTTCCAGGTCATTGGTATAAAAGCAACCCTATTATTAAGTAAATAAAATCTTGAGAATGAAAATGTAATAGATTGGTTGGCAGGTCTCTCTGAAGAACACCACAGCTAAACCACCGACCACCTCTACATAGTTATATGTCCTTAAAAACAAGAAAAGGGGGTATTCAAGAGTCCTTATGCCACAGAATACCTTCTTGCTCCTAACTTGAATTAGTACTGTAATTTAGTCTCATGTTCTGGGTAGAGAGAAAACAGGAAAATCCTTATCCTTTGCACAATGATTCTTCATGGGCACTAAGATGGTTATTGAATTTCTTCCCTCCAACCCTCATCCAAGTCCTAAAATCTGGGCTGCCAACCCATTTGGCTTGAGCTGAGCTCTAAGGCCAAAGACATTAACTTCACAGGAGAGAAAGAAATGCTCTGCCATCTTCTTGAATCCTGGCCAACCCTGCTGCAGGTGAGTGGTCTGGGCCATTTGACTGCAGATCAGGGAATGTCCTTAGTTCACAGATCCTTATGTCATATTGGGAGTGAATAGCAGTCTGTATTCCTGGGTGCCACACAGTCCTCTGTTGAACCACAGGTTACCCTATATCACCTGTGAAATAAAGACATTCTCTGTTCTGCCTTTATCCCAAAGCTGTGTGAGAATCAAAGGAGACAATGAGATTGTGAAAGGTGGGACAGCAGGATCCAGCAGAACCACAGTAATAGACACCGCTTCCTCACCCACCCTCCCTGGAATCTCATCCCTCCTCCACCTGGAAATATATTTCTGCTCAACTAGAAGCACAGGAAGCACAAAGTCAGGAAAAAAATGCCTCTGTGTCATTACATAGTGACTACAAAAAAAAAAAAATCAACCCTATCACCTCCACCCCCGACATCCACAAGAATTTTTAAAACTATGACATACTCTACAATAATAAAAGTAGTCTTTATTAAATACGCAGTGCTGAGTGCCTTATACCCATTATCTATATTTGTTCCCTAGTTGTTGTTATTATTCCAGTCTCTTCAATAAGAAAGCTGAGGATCAGAGAGGAAAGTGAATTCTCCACACACCTGTGCAGTTAAGATTGGAATACAGGTCATTATTACTCCAAAGCCCTTTCCAAGATACGACACCATCTCCCAGTGCAAGGTGGCATTACCACACTTGTGTTTAATCTTTAGTAAAGAGGCCTCTCTACATCACCAACTCCAAACCTCTTCTATGAACATTCATAAAATATTCCTTACCAATAGTTTATTTCCAACGATGGTCTCAATTTTAAGACTGAGCTACTCTAAACCCAAACAAGTCTACTTCAGACCATCTCAGTCAAACCAGTTGCACCTTAATGGAGAAACCACTGGGAGTGAATAGCAGTCTCTATTCCTGACCACCACACCATCCTCTGTTGAACCACAAGCCAAATTCCTGCTCAAAAAACTTGCCATTTCTGCATCAAGGGTAACATTATTAGACAGGACTGCTGGCTCCCTCACCCTCAAATCTTCGTCTCCTGAGCCAGAAAAAGATGACTGACTTTATTGTGGTATGATAGGGACAGGAAGAAGAAGCCCTATGTCACTGTCACTTAGTCCAAAAGTGACTAACTCTAGAAGATAGTCACATGGAAGGTGAAACCATTGCTTCTTGATCCCAGGCAGCGTTTCACACCTCCATCCCTTTTTCTCTGAACTACTCTACCTAATCCCTGACTCCTCAGAGGCAAAACTCTCATAAACCAGATGCTATCTACTACCACTATTACTCTGCAACCTCTCTGAAGGTCCACTTTGTCTAAGAAAAGAATTCTATTCCCTAGTTCTCCTTCTCTCATTGTCCATTGCCTTGTATTCAGTTTTGCTGAGCTGCATGTTATGCAGAGCTCTTCAAAGGCATCGATACACCACATAAACACCCGGAACACAGACACGGGCCACAGGCCAGGGCCTGGTAGAGTCTGGCTGGCAGCAAGGGTGAAAAAACAGTTCTATGGAAGGAACTTCATGCCTGGGAAGTGAGTAAGACAGCCAGGCCCTCATGGTTCTGCCTTGTGGACAATTCATGCCTACTCCAAGTCTAAGCCCCTTGTCTCTCACCCCCAGCATATTCCTGAACTCCCCTCCCTATTTCTACTTACCATATATTCAAAGATACCAGTCAAACATCAGCCTAAATCTAATAAAAACTGGACAGTAACTCCTCTTTAAAAAACCAATCTAAATCAGCCACTACATACAGTACAATATGACCAGATGAGTGGGACAGATCACTCCCAGGGCTTCATTTGCGATGGAAGCCCAAGTGTCTTTTAGCCATGATTATGGGCATAAGACCCTGGGCGCATATATTCTGTAGACCTCAGTTTCTTTAACACTATAAAATGGGGGCTGTATCTGAATGACATGTAGGTCAGGGACCCATATGGAGTAACAAATACTACAGTACACAGAAGCCATGGTAAAGGGCATGATAAAAAGAGAGAAACACTGATGAGGAGATTTTGGGAAAATTGCTTCCCTTGGGATGGAGGTGCCAGATGGGGAGCATGGGGAATGAGTCTTAAGTATTTCATCTTTATAGGAAAAAGATGGGCAGAACACAGCACTGCTGGCCTCCCCACTCAAGTTATGCTGAAAGCAGTAAAGGGCAAATAGGTTGACTGCTCACCCCAGATCTTCTCATAGACTGGTTGGATTGGGACACTCTCTGATGGGCACTCAGACCTCAGTTTCACATTTATTCCAAGTTATTGTCCAAAGGACAATGGTCAAGAAGTGTGGGATTGGTATTTGGAACCACCTCAGGACATTTGGGCAACATGAACTCAGAGGACAAAAAAATAAAAACATTTAAGCTTGAGTAAAAGACCGTAATCACACAACTCAAGTCAGAAGAAAGCCATGTGTATTTTACTTTCCTTTTGGCTTTAAACATACTGATAGAAATGGACCTAACGAGAGTCAGCCTCTTACCCCCAGGACACGATGCATTTTACACGTTTTGAAGTTGAACCAGATAATTAGAACAAAATTTTGCAGTGTTACTGGAGTTTTTTAGTATCCACTTACCAAGGTTTAGGCAAAGCCAAGGAGCCTTAAAATATATAAATCTTAGATATATTACTGATGGGAGTATAAGCTGATACAACTGTTCTTTAGATCAATGTGGCACATGTCTCAAAAGTCTTCAAAGTGTGCATACCTTTTAACCAAGTACTTCTTGTTTTAGGAATCTATTCTAGTAAAATAATCAGGAATGTAAATAAAGACTAAGATGCAAGGATGCCCATTATAACATTATTTATAATAATAAAATATTACATAAAACTATAATTTCCAACAAAGAAGGAAATGAATTTTCAATTAGAGTACATATAATGGAATCTTATGAAGGCATTAAAATTAGGTTGTAACTGGAATTTCATTGACATGGAAAGATATTCATTATATATTGCTAAGCTCAATTAAAGAAATTTTTATTGAGCACCTGCTAGATGGAAGACCATGCTAGGTAGCAGAGATGTGGTGGTGAATTTTAAAGGTATAGTTCTTACCCTCATAAAGCTTATGATTGGCCAGGGAAATCAAATATTGAGGAAGTAATAAGATCAGTAGTAATACTAAAGAGAAGCATAAAGTACCATGGGAGTAAGTAGCAAAGGAATTTAACCTAAGCCAGAGAGGTCATAGAAGGCCTTCCTGAGGAAGTGATGCTTAAGCAGTAATGAAGGATGAATGGGAGTCAGCCAGGCCAAGAGACGGAGGACAGAACATTCCAGGAAGATGAATAGTAATTAAAAAAAAAAAAATACATACATACATCGAAAAAGGCTATTTCGGCTGAGAGCAAAGGCTCACGCCTGCAATCCCAGCACTTTGGGAGCCGAAGCAGGTGGCTCACTTGAGGCCAGCAGTTCAAGATTGCTTTGCAACATGGCAAAACACACTCTCTACTAAAAATACAAAAATTAGCCAGGCATGGTGGCACACACCTGTAGTCCCAGCTTCTCAGGAGGCTGAGGCACAAGAATCACTTGAACCCAGGAGGCGGAGGTGGCAGTGAGTTGAGATTGCACCACTATACTCCAGCCTGAGCAAAAGAGCAAGACTCTGTCTCAAAAAAAAAACAAAAAAAAAAACAAAAAAAAAACACTATTCTACTGTACACATTAAATGCACTTATTTGTTAAAATATATATTTTATATATGTATACATTCATAAATATAAAATCTAAAAAGACATAAACCATATTCTTACCTAGATGTTGTAGTACACATAATTTTTAACTTTTTGCTTGCCCACAGTTTCTGATTTTTATCTGTAATAAACACATGTGAACAGTATTTGGATGGATGGGTGAATAGATGGGTGGAAGGATGGATGGTAACCAGGTTGAATGGAAGGCTTGGGCTGGGCATTGCATTACACTGCTTTCTTCTCTTGATTCTCCCGTCCCTTCAATTCCTAGAATCTAAGAATGCCCCAGAAGCACTTTTTCTTCCAATTTGTAAAGTCACTTTGGTTTTGCTATGACACTTCCGCTACTTCAGAGGTAAGTTCATCAGCAAAAAGTGGAGCCAGCATGACAATTCATTGCAATTCCAAACAGATTCCTCTCTCAACACTGAACTCTCCAAACCCCACAAAGAATAACTGGCAGAGGTATTTATTGAAGTTATAGCTAAATAACTTCTACAGACAAGATGAACTATTTTAAAATATAGATGGATGAAGGAAAGGGGGAAAAAAGGAAATAAAGGCCTTGCAACTAGGGTTTAAGACAACTCAAAAGGGAATGCAGCTCAAAATTTCCAGATACTGAACTTAACTAGTTTTCCAGGCTACAGTGTGAAATTCCTGGCTCATGGATGAAAGTAAGGTAAGAGTAGCTTGGTCCATTTAGCAGAGGCATGACTCCAAGTTGAGACCAGCTCCTTCACATGACAAGTCAAGGGGGAAACACATGTGACAAACTCTCAATGCACAAGTGCCAAGTCTCTCCCAACAAAACCAGTCTTTCCCAGCTGTGTACCATATTAGGAAAAGAGTTACAGCCCATTCAGCAAAAATATGCCTGCACTCACCCATCATTAGCAAGCTTGTGTTCATTCTTCAGACATTCACTTATTCACTACCTCCTGTGGTGGGCATGGAGGATTCAACAATAACAAGACATGTTCCCCAAGTGCCCAAAGCTCACAGTAAGGTGCAGGTGACACTTCATTCACTCATTTAAAAAATATTTGTGTCCTGCCATGCACCAGGTGCTCAGTATATGGTAACAAACAAGCCCAACAAGGTCCCTGTCCTCATGGGGCTTATATTCTAGTGAGGCAAGACGGGTAAAAAACACATAACGACAAACCAAGATGATTTTCAAATGGTGATAAATGTTATGAAAAGATGAAGTCAAGTTATAGGAAAGAGAGAGGCCTGGTGTGGAACTATGGTCAGAGTGGTGAGAGGGCGCCTGCCTGAGGAGGAGACATTTGCAGGATGGAAAGCAGTCAGTTACATGAGATACAGGGCATGGGCATTATAGATCACAGAAAACAGACAATTATGCAGGGTGACAGTTGCCATACTCAGAGTAGGCACAGGCACTTGGAAAGCATGTAGAAGGAACACCTGACCCAGTCTGGAGGTCTCACCAAGCCCAGATGGCCTCCTTCTGTCAGCAGTGATTTATAGAGCACTGAAAGTACCTGGTTCAGGGGAGGTGCTGAGAGAAACTATAGACAGGAAGATTAGCCCATGGGTTTCAGGTAATTCAATCTCAGAACTAACAGATGGGAAATATTTGGACAAGACTATTGGGCATGCCCAGTAAATAGGGACCCTGGAAAGTTGGCAAAGGTGCTGAAACTGAATGTCAGATATTGATTATACCTATTTCTCATCCCTCTCAAAATCCATCATCATTTTTCCAAATCTCCTCCACTCTGTAAAGACTACAGGAGGCCCAGGGCCCCTGTCTGGAATGAAGGTCTAGGAAAGGACAATAGGTAGGCCAGCTGGTAAAGCACTGGGCCAGGTGCCAGGAAGCCAAGTCCCACTCATTCACTGTGACCTTGGACAGGTCTCTTCCCTTGTCTCAGCCTCAGTGTCCTCCATCTGCAAAGTGAGAGATCAGAAGGCCTGGCCATGAGCCCAGGAGTCTACATTGTTAACAATCTCCCCCACATGATTATGGTGCAGACTGAGTTTTGAGAACTAATGGACTATGTAAGTCTACCTTTTTTCCTCATGGTGGACACGGGCGACATGCCCAACTGGCCTGGACTTGGTTCCATCAAGTCCTCCATGGCACAAAGCACAATATCTGGCATAGAGAAGCCCCTCATAGTGGGCTAAGGGCTTTCTCTTTCCTCCCTCCCCTCATGTCACACCCCCAACATTCTCCCATTGGGGCTGCAGCCCCATAACCATGGGTTAATGTTGGCCACTCACCATACCTGTGAACATTGCACAGAAGTAAGGGCTGCAGGCTGCCAGGACCACACGGTGGGCTTCTATCTCGACATCTTCTGCCACAATCATCACGTCACACAACAGCTGTTTACTGTAAGACACCAGTGAGAGGACAGGATGGGTCACAGCATGGACACCTACCCTCATCTTACAAGGGTATTTTTTTCTCCCACCCAGATTTCACACTATCACTATACAAAGCTGTCACCGGGACTTGCTCTATCTTGAGTTAGAGAGGCGGGTGGATTCATTGACTTTTCCAAGTCCCTGAGAAACCTGACATTCATGCTTTCCTAAGGTCCATGGAGAGATCCAACTACTCTCTGGCTGTAAATTCTGGGCTGCTTCATTTATCTTCACCTCTCCGTTCCCCAATTCCATCAGCTCAGATTAAGAATTAGGGGTTTAGTGGCTCAGGGAACAGTGGCAAAAGCTTGGGGCTATCATTCGAGTGACCGAATGAATGCTGAGGAACGTGAGCATACCACTGAGTGTATCACCAGCAAGACCAAGTACTAACAATTCCCCACGGGATCCACTGTATATGTAACACCAGTAAGAGGCAAGCCAGCCTTAGGTATTTCTCTTTCCACCCAGATTTAACACTTTCAACAAGAAGACTCTGCCTGCAAACACAGTGCTCCCTAAAGACCCTGTGCAAACTCCAATCACTGAAATTATTAAAAATACTGTAATTACCTTTCTGTTTGTCACCCCCACTGAACTCAGAAAGGGACTTGTCTTATTTAATGTCATATCCTAGACACCTGGCTGCATACCTAGCACATATTAGACCCTAAATTTTTACTGAATAAATTAATGAATGAAATGTAATCAATCCACATTCATAGACAGAATGGAGATCTGACTACTTTAGAGATTGATAGGGTGCCACGAGCTTCCATCAACCCAAAAATTTTTCCTTCATCACTCTCCTAAGCTCTTATCATGACTGTTAACAATATAATAGTTAATATTTATTGAGTTACATGTGCCAGGCACTGTTCTAAGCACTTTTTTACACATACTACTTCTTTTAATCCTCTCTACAACCCCATGAGATAGGGCTAATTGTTATGCCTATATTACAAGTGAAGAAACTGAGGTCCAGAGAAGTAATTTTCCCAAGGCCACACAGAAAAGCAACAGTGGAAACGGGATTTAAATGAAGGCAGCTGAAGCCCAGAACCCATGCTCTTAACTTGAGTGGTATCCTGATCACCACTCATTCCTCCTTGAGATTAAAGCACTGGAGAGAGGAGGAAAGACAAGGAGGACAAACCCACTTCAACTGTAAGCTACTGGTAGTGGTTACTTGGCACGCTACCCTGGTTTGAGAGGGCTGAGGTCATGACTAGATTCTGTGTGAGAATGTTGAGGCCAATTAATGAGTCTGCCATGGTTGACAGATGGAAGAAAAGCTACATATTTGCTATCTCTGGTGTAGCACATTAAGTCACTGTCAACTACTAAGATATTTGTTTAGGTTCACGTATCAGAGAAATAGAATCACAGGGCCTGAGAAGGCTGGAGCTGCAAATGCTGTTAGAGATCATCTGGTCTATGAAATTCAGAGAGGTGAAAAGATGCCCAAAGCCACAGAAGCCTAAGTCTTGAATCCAATTCTCCTTACTCCAGATACAGTAGTTTTTCCACAGTACCACAATGCCTCATGATTGGCTGACACTCAGAATGAGAAAAGACAGAAGACAGGTTAGCTCAACAGGGAGAAGTGGTCAGGAAGTAGAATAAGGTATCGTTAAGGAGGCTTCCTGGAAAGGTGAGACCTTTGGCAGCAAGAGGCAAAACCGGGGGATTGAGACCTTACCCTACAATGGACAGCAGACCCTAATCACCAACTATATCAGGATAAACCAGTGCAACCAGGAACAGAACTGGCTCTGCCCCTAACTGGCTATGAGACCATGGGCAAATAAGCTCACCCCAGTTTCTCACCTGTTTTAGCTGCCTTTGGGACACATATCATGGGGGCCGAATGGGATTACAGGTGCCATCTGAAAACGGCCTTTTAGTCTCATTAAATTTTACTCTAAAAATGTATTTCCAACATGAATAGACTCATTTTGGACATTTTTACTTATATTAACAATTTTAGGAAGAAAATTGAATTATCACTGCTATTTAAGAGTAACCACATTTTGGGAGGCTGAGGTGGGCAGATCACTTGAGGCCAGGAGTTTGAGACCAGCCTTGCCAACATGGTGAGACCCCATCTCTACTAAAAATACAAAAAAAAAAAAAAAGAAAAAAAAATTAGCCCAGTTTGGTGGCAGATGCCTGTAATCCCAGTTACTAGGGAGGCTGAGGCATGAGAATTGCTTGAAACCCAGGAGGCAGAGGTTGCAGAGGGCCAAGATCATGCTACTACACTCCAGCCTGGGTGACAGAGCAAGACTCTGTCTAAAAAAATTTAAAAATAGAGTAATCGGTTATATTTTTTGGTAACTAATAAGAAAACTGTTGGCAGAGAAGAGTCAGAAATGCTGAGCAAATGTTCAGTGCTAGGAGCTGAACAAACAATGTCAGGGTGTGTTATCTTACACAAACCCATTCTTTTAATCCTCTCTACAACCCCATGAGATAGGGCTAATTGTTATGCCTATATTACAAGTGAAGAAACTGAGGTCCAGAGAAGTAATTTTCCCAAGGCCACACAGAAAAGCAACAGTGGAAACGGGATTTAAATGAAGGCAGCTGAAGCCCAGAACCCATGCTCTTAACTTGAGTGGTATCCTGATCACCACTCATTCCTCCTTGAGATTAAAGCACTGGAGAGAGGAGGAAAGATTTTTTTGAACAAATGGGAAAGAAACACAAGGGAATGAAGAATAAAGATGGAGAAGCCAGTTAAGCAAATAAATGACAGCAGTTCTGATGGGTGGAAAGTGTATCTTAAGGCCAGAGAAATTCTAACCTGGGAAACTGGCCAAAAGAAACTTGCCAAATACTTAAGATGGGCTTTCCCTGGGGGTGGGGAAGTCTGTCTGCACACTGGAGACATCTTTATGTATACGTGCTACATGGAAGAGGGAAGTAGTAGCTCTAAAACACTGCATGGCTCACAAGCACTCCTATTCAACTTACCTGGGATCCTATGGGATCCTTTCTTCTGAGCTATCACTACTCCATCTTGAGGAGAGAAAAGTAGGACTAGACACTTTGCCATTTGTGGAAAAGTACAGTATAGCTGTTAGGAAGGAGCTCAGGCTCTCAAATCAAACTTACCTGAGTTCAAGCCTCTCAAACCTCTGCCTCACCACTCTCTAGTGTAGCCAAGTATACAATGTCCCCAGAGTGTCACGGAATTAAGATGTGCTGTAAATCAGGTAATGCATAGTGCTAATAGTAAATATTTAGCAAATGTTAACTTTTCATATTTTGAAAAAAATTATATTTTAAAAAATTGGTTTTTTTCGATTGTCTGCTTCACTTTTCCTCCATATCTTCTTTTTTCCATATAATATTTCATTTAAGATTAGAGGTTAAGTTTTGAACATGTTAAGTTTGAGCTGCCCACTGGATGCGTAAGTAAGGTTACCAAGCAGGCAAGTGGTTACATGGTTCTGGAATTCAGACGTGTGAGATGGTTAAGAGGTTGAAGGGAGGAATAACCAACAAAAAAAAAAAAAAAAAAAGACAGTGTGTAGCTGGGTGTAGCGGTACATGCCTATAATCCTAGATGCTCGGGAGGCTGCAGCAGGAGGATTACTTGAGCCCAGGAGTTCAAGACCAGCCTGGACAACATAGTGAAACTCCATCTCAAAAAATATGACAGTGTGGTCTAGTATAGGATAGCTATATAGATCAATAAAATAAAATTGAGAGTCCAGAAATAAACCCTCATATTTATGTTCAATTGATTTTTGACAAGATGGAAAGATCATTCAACTGGGAAAAAATAGTCTTTTCAACAAATCATGCTGGGACAACTGGATAGCCATATGCAAAATAATGAAGTTGGATCCCTACCTCATGCCATATATAAAAATTTATTTAAAATGGCTCATAGATCTAAAAGTAAGAGCTAAAACTATAAAAACTCTTAGAAGAAAACACAGGGGTAAATCTTCATGACTCCAAATAAGGCAATGGTTTCTTAGATATGACACCAAAAGCACAAACAATAAAAGAAACTGGTAAATTAGGTATCCAAATTTAAAACACTTGTGCTTCAAAGGATGCCATCAGGATAATGAAAAGACAATCCATAGAATGAGAAACAATTTTTTGCAAATCATCTACCTGATAATTAGCTTGTATCTAGAATATGTGAAGAACTCAAACTGTTACAACTCAATAATAAACAGAAAAATAACCTAATTAAAAATGAACAAGAGATTTGAATAAGCATTTCTCCAAATAAGATATAGAAATAGCCAAAGAGCTCATGAAAAGATGATCAACATCATTAACAATCAGAGAAATGCAAATCAAAACCACAACAAGATATCACCTTACACTCATTAGAATGGCTATAATCAAAAGCACAAACAATAACAAGTGTCAGAGAAGATGTAGAGAAATTAGAAGTTTCACTGCTGATGGAAAGGTAAAATGGTGCAGCTGCTCTGCAAACAGTTTGGCAGTTCCTCCAAAGATTAAAGTTGCCATATGACCCAATAATCCCACTCTCAGACATATACCTAAGAGAAACAAAAACATACATCCACACAAAAACTTGTACATGAATGTTCATAACAGCATTAGTTATAATAGCCAAAAGTCAAATGTGATATATCTATACAATGAAATATTATTCTGCAATAAAAAGGAATGGTGTACTGAGACATGCTACAACATGAATGAACCTTAAATGCATTATGCTAAATGAAAGAAGCCAGATACAAAAGGCTATATATTGTATGATTTTTAAAACAGGCACATCTATAGAGACATAAAGTAGACTAGTGGTTGCTTAGGGCTGATGGGGAGTGGTGGTAAGGACAGGGTAAACTATGGAGGGGATGACTGCTAAAGAATACAGGGTTTCTATTTAGGGTGATGAAAATATTCTAAGATTGTGCTTGCACAACTCTGTGAATAAACTAAAAGCCATTAAACTGTATACTTTAAACAGGTAAATTGTATGGCATCTGAATTATGTCTTGATAAAGCTGTTACCAAAAGAAAAACAGAAAGCAATATGCTAAGATGGTTCATAACAATAATAAAAGCATAGTGACAGATCATCAAAAAAAAATGAGAGCAGAGAACTGTTTGCAATGGTGAAATGAGAGATTAAAATTGTCAAAATGAGAAAAGAAAGACTGCATGTGGATTCTACTCATTGGTTGTTCCGTTCTCTCTGCCCTCTTCTTTTCAGGCCTGGTTAGGATGTTCTATTCTAAGAAGGCCCACAGTCCCGTTTGCTGGCTGGATGGTAAGTCAGGAGTAAGAGTCACTAGAGCTCTGCCACTCAGAAGCAGCAGCTGTGGTCTGGCCACAGCAGAGCAACGAAGTGCAAAAGGAGGAAGAAGCCTTGGCAGTTACTATGCCAACAGCCATTCTCTACCATGGAGGTAAAAAGAATAGGAAACTCATGAATTTGTGATTCATAAATTGCAAATAACATGTGTGCTTTAACTCAAATAGCTTAAAATTAAGGGAAGGGAATGTGAAAGCAATGCAAGAAAGAATCCCAGATCCCTGGAATATCATGTAACATTTTATTAGCTTAACCCCTGGATGGCAAGATGCTTTAGCCCAGACCTCCATAAGTATACCCAGCCTCTCTCTAGTTCCCATTAAACTCACTCAGATCAATAAAGTATCAATGCAGACCCCCTTCCTCCCTGCCTCCCCTTTCCACTCTAGTTTTCAGAAGTTAGCCATTTAATTACCTTGGAATTTGATGTAGCCTTTCAACAACATGTGAACACAAGCTTCATTAAGGGCAAGATTTTGGTCCTCTCATCTCCTGTGATATTCTCGAACCTAGCACAGTGCTTAGCACATCATCATCATCATCATCATCATAGCTAATGCTTACAGAATATTCATTATGTGCCAGGATCTCACAACAGTATCTAAGGAATATTATTATTATTATTATTATTCTACAGGCTGTTTAAATCAGCAATTCTACTTCTCTTCTATACAAATAATCATGAATGTGCACAAGTATTCAACAACAGTAATATATGTGTTGTCACTGTTTTTAAGCATTTTATTCATTAATCTTCTTAACAAGCCAGCAAGACTGGTACTCTTATTAGCCTCATTTTATAGTTGACAAAAGTGAGATCAGAGAGATTAATTAACTTGGCTAGGGTCACACAATAAGTACTAGAGATAAGATTTGAAACCAGAGTCTATGTTTGTAACCACTATGTTATACGGCTACAAAGACAACCACAGCAGGGGTTATTTATATGAGGAACTGGGAAAACCTAGACATCTAACAATAGGGAACTGTTTTTAAAAAATAAATGAAAAATAGAATATCATTGATCCACTTAATATTGTAGAACAGTTAATAACACAGAAAAATGTGTTCAATATAGTGTTAAGTTAGGATGAGACGTAAATTTCATTTTTTTTAATGAGATGAGTCTCACTATGTTGCCCAGGCTGGCCTCAAATTTCTGGGCTCAAGTGATCCTCCTGCAAAGCTGGGATTATAGTCACAAACTCCCATGCCCAACTAAGGCACATGTTTGTTTGTTCATTTGTTTGTTTGTTTAAAAGAAGAGGAAACTTTATTTCTTTTAAAGGTTATGGCCTGCAGGGTGGCTATTCTGACAGGCTGGGAAGCACAGCCTCCAGTCAGAAGCCAGAAACAAGATACTTTGAGAGAGTGGCAAAAGAAACAGGAATTTATGCTGATCAAGGTGGCCAAATACACATATTCAATAAGCTATTGAAGGAGCCATGAATATTTATGAAAGGAGAAACATACACATGTGCAATTGAGGTTCTTGCTCTCCAAGTTCAAAAACTGAGGTGATCAGAGGGCGGAGTTTTCAGTCCTCTGACGTTAAAAAGTGAAGCAGAGGCCGTGAAACCCCTTACTACACATTCTCAAAAAAGACTAGCCAGAACCACTCCTGTGGTCAGTGGTCTCTTATCAGGTAAAAAAGGAAGGACAGTGTCAGAAAGTTTGTTTATATCAGTGGTGGGGTCTTTTTTGTTAGAACCTTAGGGAGGAAAGCTTAATCACGGTCACCAAGGGAGGGGGTCTGACCACCCTCCCATCCCATAATGGCTGAGAACTCCATTTTCAAAGTTACTCAGGGGTCCCCTTGGCCAAGGGATGGTCTGTTCCAGTCCACTGCGGGGCTTAGAATTATATTTTTAATTTACATTCTCACCCTTTTAGACAAGATCTGCCAGGGGCAGCATTGATGGCCAAACCTTCATTCTGTCCTATATCTTTGCCAGGGTAGTGTGCCTGCCTGCCCCAGGTCCATCTTGTCCCTTGGTGGGACCCCTATGGCCAAGGACTTAGAGCCAAAAGACTTACAGCCAATTTAAATACTCCCGGTCAGATGGGAACGGAGGTGGGCAGGCACTCATCAAAACCCATAAAACTTTTTAAGCAACATAGCCAAAGACCAAAGCCAAAATGCAAAGTTACTAAATTGACTTATCTGTAAGTTCTATACATTGAACTACTGTAATCTTGGTCTTAGCTAAAGACTTGTAGCCATTAGCTATATAAAACATAAACATTTGGCTGGGCATGGTGGTGGGTGCCTGTAATCCCAGCTACTCGGGAGGCTGAGGCAGGAGAATTGCTTGAACCCGGGAGGCAGAGGTTGTGGTAAGCCGAGATCACACTATTGCACTCCAGCCCGGGCAACAAGAGCAAAACTCTACCTCAAAAAAATAAAAATAAATAAATATTTTGCCAAAATGATTTAAGCTAAGGAACGTAGAGACTTTTATTGTGCCACAGTGTCTTTTGCAATGAGACATATATTCTAAAGAAGAGAGGTATATTGTCCAAAGTATTACAATGGTTACCACTATGTACTAAAATTATAGATGACTTGTTGCTCATCTGTATATTCTAAATGTTCTATAACAAATATATTCCTTTTACAGAACAAAAAGTAAAAGAAAAATGATAGGAAAATCTATGCCTAAACCTGAATTAAAATTTTCCCAGCCAGTCAAATATATACAGATTGTGGTCCATTTGAAAAAACACAAAAAGAGGGAGAATAAGATTATTCACTTAAATTTCAGCAAAGGACTATGTCTGGTATTAGAAATGTATTTCCCAAAACAAATTTCACAAAACACTTGGTCTATCTACAACCGCCACCAAAGAAGACTCTATAGTCAAATATGTGTGGAAAACCCTCGATCAGACAAATTTAGTGCAGGACTTCTCAGAGCGTTTAATATGCCAGTAGGCATTATGAACCTCAGAGAGGGGTACAGTATATAGCATTCTTCAAACTCATTGGGGCACAGAGCTCTTTTTTCTCACAGAGCATCTTAAGGGAACTAGCATTTCTCAGAACAGAGTTTGACAAATGCCGAATTATACAAAAGAGAAGAAGCAGCAGGACTGTTGGAGATGGCTAAATCTAAGTCAATGCTTTCAAGGAAAGAGAAAAACCTAGTAACTTGTAACAGAAGTAATGAGAACTTAGGATGTCTTTTTAAAAAATTAATTAAGGAAAAGGGAGCTGGGCACAGTGGCTCATGCCCATAATCCCAACATTTTGGGAGGCCACGGTGGGAGGACTGCTTGAGCTCAGTTGTTCAAGGTCACAGTAAGCTGTGACTGGGACATTGCACTCCAGCCTAAGTGACAGACCAAGACTCTGTCTCTTTAAAAAACAAAACAAAACAAACAAACAAAGAAAAGATGCTAGTAATAGAAAGCAAGGGTGCAGGGAATCTTGTGTACATATCTATTCCTAAATTCTCCCTTTCAGCCATCACTGGAGTTGACTATAATACCAGGCAAAATAAGGCCTGGTGAAAGACTCCTCAATCGGACAAAGGGCACAAGCATACCCAAAAGAACTAAATGAGGAATTTCAATAGTGTCTAGGGAACACAAGACAAATTCTTTAGTTAACAAGAGAACCATGCCCATAAGCATGGACATCAGCACAGCCCGATGCCTAAGACAGCTATGGGCAGAGCTTCCAGGAAATCTGGCAGGAGGCCTAATAAAAATTGAGCAGTGGAGCATAAGGCAAATTTAATTTAACGTGGTTATTAATGCCAAAGACTAGGCCCTGTAGAAAGGAGAAATAAGAAAACAAACATAGAATCAGGTAGAACTTTTGTTTAAAAGTAGTTCAACTCCCCACTCAACACACACTTCTTTGGCTATGTGCCATTTTCTCTGCCTGGAAGGCTTCTCCCTATCCCCACTACCCTCATTTGTCTAACTCTTATTTGTCATTCAAAATTCAGCTCCAGCATCAACGCTCTTCTCCAAAGTTCCCACCTGTCATACTTGCTTCTGTGGCCCTCTTTAAGAAACAAATAATTATTGCGTACCTACCACCTATCAGGCAGTGGATGCATTCCGCCATCATAATACCTATTTGTACTACAGAAGGATTATTTTCATTGACCTATTTCTATTTTTTACTTTGTACCCCACTGACCCATTCTAGGGCCTAGCCAGTGCCTCTGGGCATCTTTGGTGAATCAATAGAAGCTCCTATGAAGTGCCAGGTGCTAGAGATAAAAATTACTCAAAAGTTGCCTCTGCCTTCAGAGAGTTCATGAGCTACACAGAAAAGATGAAATAAACAATTACACCCCATAACAGGATGAAGTATGCAGTAAATAATTGCATGGGCAAAGGAAGCTTCTGAGCTCTCTGGTAAAGAAGAGATCATGTGCACAGGCTTTGTACAGGAAAACACGTACAGAAACACATGTTCAGCGCTCTGAACCTGCCTTACAACAAGCTTGTCAAACATGCACATTGGCCTTACAAACAGCCCGTGTACTCCTCACTATTAGCTCAGAGAGGATGAGTATATTCACATTTCATTTCTCTTTACATTTAAGGAGCCAGGTATTCTTCCACCCGTGTGGTTGTCTTGCCAACCTAAGTTCAGACCAGTGAAAGAGAGAGTGAAACTAGAAGAAAATACATGACATCCAGTCTTTAATCTGCAATTGTGTGTGGGTGTTGCAATCATTCTATTACTGGTTTCCAAGTAGCTCATTCTGTTAGAAATCAAGTTTATGAACAGACTTGCTATAATCATAAAGGATTTTTCCCCTGTGATTAATCATTAAAATGATAGGTGTTAAATACATACAAAGGAAAGACAGTTTTCTGGCAAAGTCATTCTTTCTCAAGCAGAGTTTGAAAGGGGAAACCTGCCAGGCGCGGTGGCTCACAACTGTAATCCCGGCACTTTGGGAGGCTGAAGCAGGTGGATCACAAGGTCAGGAGTTCGAGACCAGCCTGACCAACATGGCGAAACCCCATCTCTACTAAAAATACAAAAATTAGCTGGGCATGGTGGCATGCACCTGTAATCCCAGCTACTCAGGAGGCTGAGGCAGGGGAATTGCTTGAACCCGGGAGGCAGAGGTTGCAGTGAGCCAAGATCACGTCACCTGCATTCCAGCCTGGGTGACAGAGTGAGACTCCATCTCAAAAAAAAAAAAAAGAGAGAGAGAGACAGAGAGAAAGAAAGGGGAAACCAAGTGACTGAGAGTGGCTGGAAAGAGTCAGAATTCCCTAAGTGGTCATATTCTGACTTCTATTCTTAGTCCTTGATGAAGCTCATGGACAAGTTCCTTCTGCAAGGGCATAGACAAGATAGAAAAAGTACCTCCGCAGTTCATTCATAACCTTGAATGCTTTCCCCATATGGGCAGGGTTGACGGTGATCGTCCTCTGGTTCTTCTCATCATCTCCAGCCTGTATCAGAGTCTGGGAGCTCAGCTTGATGCTGTGAACAGGAAGGAAGAGAGAGGGAAAGAGAATCACTCATTGGTAAACCCGTTCATCCAACTGCCAAAAGCTCATGCATTTACCCACCCACCAGAGGCATCTATCAGCCTGTTCTCACACAGACCCAGTAGGAAAGACAATGTACTGGGAATTTCTTCGTATCTTCCAATGCAAAGTGCATTCCTCTGAGGGAAGAAAAGTCATAGTTCAGCTTCTTCCACCAAGTACTGTGTGATTTTGTGTGAGGTCCTCATTCTCCATCTCTCCATCCTGAAAACTGAAAGGGACTAAGCACTCTATCACTCACTTCACAGGTTTGTTTGTTCATTAAACAGGCATTTACTGCAGGCTACTATGTGCCAGGCACACATTTAGATTTAAGGGAAACAAAACAATAGACAAAGCCACCGTCACTACCCTCACAAAGCTTAGAGTTCAGTAGAGGAGAACGCCAAGTAAACATTTAAACATCACATCTTAAGTATTATGATTTGATAGAAGCTACAGAAGCACAGGGGATGGCCAACTCGTCCCAGTGATGACAGGTTGATGGAAAGCTTCCTAGAATCTGAGACCTGAAGAAAGAACAGAAACAAGCCAGGTAAAGAGAGAGAAGATTATTCCAGGCAGGGGAAACAGTATACACATAGACCTGGAGGAGAAAAAGCACAAAGTGTGTTCAAAGTACTGGCAGTTCAGTAAAACTAGAGGAGAGCACAAGAGGGACTATCAAGAGAAAAAACTAGAAGACTGAGCAGCCTTTTAAGTGTCATATAAGCAAAGCTAAGAAGTTTGGATTTCTTTCTGAAATAATGAGAAGCCATCAAAGGGTTTTAAACAGAGAATTAGGACAGAAAGCAGGTAAACAAATCTGTGCTTTAGAAAAATCACATTGGCTACACTCCAAGAAGCAGTGGAACAACAGCAAAAGCTTTTGGGAAACTGTAATCCCATAGAAAGACAAAAGGATTATAAGTATTATGGAAAGAAAGGCTATCTGTGTAGACTAACTGAGTAAGTAAAATCTAGCAAGAGTCAACCATAATCTCAATGCTTTCTCTACTGAAATCAAGAGACAAGGGTATGGTGGCTCATGCCTGTAGTCCCAGCTACTCAGGAGGTTGAAGTAGGAGGACTGCTTGAGCCCAGGAGTTTCATGCCATTGCACCCCAGACTGGGCAACAGAGCAAAACTCTGTCTCTTAAAAAAAGTGAAAGAGAAAGACAAAATAATTCAAATCCCTGTGGGGTGCCAGCTAGTTACCCAACAACTCCTGAGCAACATCTTTCAACTTTATGGAAGCTGGAAAAAAGGAATCAAAAGAATGAGCAAGGAAAGGTGTTTCTCCCCAAATTGGTGAAACCATTCAGCTCCCAGGTCAAGTGTGAGACCTTGGAGTTACCTGTTTGAACCAGGTGAAGCTTTGCTTTGCTACTAGGACAACAGAACCTTCTCCACTTGTGTAGATTCGGGGACCCATAGTTCACTCCAACTCTAGGACAATGATGGTACTATCCTTTGATTTTCCCTAGTGAGCCTCTATCCATGCTACCACTTAACTTTGCAGACTGGCTAGAGAAAGAGGCTTCTATGATTGAGAGTATATTTCAGAGGCCTGAGAATCCCTATAGATCTCACACTGGAATTCGTAACTACTGGAACATTCAAATACAACCAGCGTGGCAGACCCACAGCTTGTCTGACCATAACAGACTCCTCTTTTGACTCCCTTCCCCACCATCGGTTCATCATGCAAATGTAAGCCATGAATATCTGAACTTTGGGACTGTCTGGATTCTGTGTACAAGGAAGTTAGCTGAGCAGAGGAAGATGTGCACAAAGGAGGATGCTTAGAGTTGTGTGTTTAAAGCAGGTGAAGAAAGTCTCAAGCCAGCAAATGTGATCAGAAGGGGAAGCAACCAGCAAAGATGAAAAATTTCTTCAAAAGATGAGAAATTCCATAAGCATAATTTATTTTATGGTGTCTTTCTTTACTACAAAGCTAGAAAAACATTATCTGCTATGTTCTACTAAAGGTTTAACATTTTTGCTTTTAGTATTTAAGCCCTTATTTCATCTGATACTGATTTTTTTCTCTTTTTTTGAGATAGTTTCACTCTGACATCCAGACTGGAGTGCAGATCTCAGCTCAACCTCCGCCTCCTGGGTTCAAGTGATTCTCGTGCCTTAGCTTCTCAAGTAGCTGGGATTACAGGTGTGCACCACCACACCTGGCTAATTTTTGTATTTTTAGTAGAGATGGGGAGTTTCACCATATTGCTCAGACTGTTCTCAAACTCCTGGCCTCAAGTGATCTGCTCACTTCAGCCTCCCAAAGTGCTGCGATTACAGGCGTGAGCCACTGTGCCAGGTCCTGATACCGATATTTATGTCAGGATATGACATAGGGATCTCATTTTCTCCATGAATTCGATGTATTTAAAACTTTTTATTTTTCTCATGCATCTGTCATGCCATCTTAGGTCATATATTAAAGTTCCAGATATAAAGAGATTTATTTCTTGACTTACTAACCTATCCCACTGGTCAGTTTGTCTGTCTCTGTACCAGTACCACATGATTTCTGTAGCTTTATAATAAGGTCTGATATCTGACAGGGAAATTCCCAATCCTATTATTATTTTTGAGAAGTGTCTTGACTAGCTTGTCAAATTCCATAAAGAACTCGAGTGGGATTTTGATAAAAACTGCATTGAACTTATAGATCAATTTGGATAGAACCATCATTTTTCTGATACTATGCCCTCCTATCCATGAACACAGGATATCTCTCCATTTATTTAAGTCTTCTTTAATGTCACTCAAACTTTTAGATTTTCCTGTATGAAGATCTTACACGTTTGATTAGATTTATTCCTAAGTACTTTATGGTTTTTATTGCTCTTTTGTAATAGAAATGATGTATTTTAAAATTATGTTCTCTGATTGTCACGGTTTATAAAATGCAATTGATTTTTGCAAATTGATCATATATCCATCCATTGTCAATGTTCCTATTATTCCTAACTATTTGAACATAAATTAGGTGTCCTATGTAGACAGTCATATTATCTGCATATAATGCCAGAGATTTTTCTCCTATCAAATTCTTAGGCCTCTAATTTCTTTTTTGAAAAAAGTTTGCACTGGCTAGGATGGTCACACAATGTCAAACAGAAAGGATGCTAATGAGTAGTATTGTCATATCCCTGCTTTTAAAGATGTTTCTAATGTTCCCCCATTATGTATGTTTGTTACAGGATTTTTGTAAATGCTTTTTGTCAGATTAAGAAAATTCCCTTCTATCTTTATTAAGAGTTTTTAAGTCATAAAGTTATGATAAATTTTATTGAACGTCTTTGTGTATCTAATGAGATGTTCATATGGGTTTTTTCCTTTAATCTTGTAATGTGATGAATGACACATATATTTTCTAATACTAAACCATACTTGCATCCTTGGGATAAATCTACAAACTGTAAAATACTCTATAAGTATTCATTATAAATATTGTCTTCAAACTGTGGAGAGACTTAAAAGCCAGGATGAGAAAGCATAATTTGGTATGGATCAGGGAACCACTGAAGGTTCTTGACAGGGAATTAGTAAGATTAAAGCACAGAAAAGCCTAGTGAACAGATATTATTAGCTTCACTTCAAAGATATGGAACAGGTATAAACTAAAAAGAGCCATTTTAGAAGCACTGACACAATCTCCAGTGTGGCTAGGGAGCAGGAAATCTCACTCTTCTGGTGTGTTGCTCTTTGCACTTTCCAAAATGGTCCAATAACGATGTATCCTTGTTAATACAATGTTGTGTTTACCAAAAGGTCTCAAACACAGATTGCCTATTATCAGAGGATCAATGTTCAACAAAATATAATTCACACTACAGCCTCCCTGAAAGAGCAAGTGACTTGCTGATGACCATAGGGCTGGCTAGGGAAAGATACCGGTTTCCCCAAATCCATTCAGAGCCCTTTCCACCCTTGATGCACAGGCAAGGCTTGACATCTGAAGGAACCCAAAGTTCCTTTCTTCCCCTGCTCCTCCATGAAAAGACAGGGGGAATTTGGAAGAGATTCTGAGTCCCTGGTCTCTGGAAGGTACAAGCTTCTTGGCAATTCATTAACCTTCCAGAGAACAAGAAATTAAGAAAAGAATATCTGAGGGCCCAGAGACGTTCAAAAAAATATTTACGAGATTGTACAAATAGTAAGTGGTAGAGATGGGATCTGAGTTTAGGTATCCTATACTTGAAGCTCACAACCTATACCCTCCAGCAATATAGTTCACGCATGTACACAAATGCACATACGTATACATATTTCTCAACCTAAGGTCATATACCCAAGAACAGAGTTGCTAGATCTTACCATTTCATCCCCTAAACCTTTTTCCCTCCATTCATACCAGATCTTAACTACTTAACTCTCAATAGATTGCCCCATCCCCACACTATCAAGTCCCAATCCCAAGAATTCTCAGTTCTTGTTCCAAAATAAGGCTAGAGGATCCCCTCTCCTCACCTGTGAAACACAGACCACACTAAGGTATATTCCCACTATCTTGTTCAAGTCTAATATCATACTTTTCACTCTACCCAGACCCAACCACAATCACACACACGCACACACACAATTTTCCAGGCAGACTCAGCCACAAGATGTTTTCTGTTGAAAAGCATTTCACAGTAAACGCCCTTACTCTAAGCATAAAATGGTTGATTTCACCAAGAGCAAAAACTGGCCCCAGATTCTACTAAAAACCATAGTCAATGTTAATTTATATGTGCCCCTCCCACCAGACCTGCAGCTCAAGCTGCTAACCAAAGGAACTTTCATCTGTATCCCACTGTCCAGGGTTCCAGCAACATTCAAGTTGAGCAGCCATATTTAAGATTCAAATGGGTCAACAATCATAGATGTAGTGAGAAAGTATGGGCCAGGCAGAATCTTTGCTCTTCGCTGTAGAAATATACAGAAATGATCATCTAAGCCATTTTCTAAATAGGCTGCAGCACAATCAGAACACATAAATCTACTCAACTTTGTCAAAGCATCAGATACCTGGCTCAATACTTTAATTAATTTCCACACTGGCCTGTTACTAGTAAACTTGCTTATATGAACCACTACTGGTGCCATGATGAACCCACTGCAGTGGATGATTCCTTCAACAGTCCACAGAAAGGGTGTCCAAATTGGTTCCGACTTACCTCACACTCACAGATACCCACTGACCCCATTCAAGAAGACATACATGTGAGACAGTCAAGCTTCATGGCCATAAGGATAGACATAGTTGGCCCTTCTTTCCTGGGCTTTCAGCTTCTCTTTTCCCTTGACTTAGACTGTTACAGTGGCCTCCCAACTGCTGTTTCCCACTCTAGATACTCTCCCTCCAAGTACTTCCTGCACACCATTGCCAAACTCATCCTTCTAAAACATCATCTGACCATGACTTTCAGATCCTCACTGCACACAGGTCTCTTCAGGGGCTATGAGGTTTATGAGCTGAAGCTTCAGTCACAGCCCTCTGCCTCCATTTGTTCTATATGTTGAGTGTCCAAATAAAATTTCCTTTCAAAGGACTCTATAGCTAAACAGCTGAAAAATCATCAGTCTACAGGATAAAGTCATGATTCTTGCCCAGTATTCAAGGACTTCCTTGACCTGGACTGAACCTAAATGCCAGCCTTACCTCTCTCGTTTACTCAAATATTTACTAAGTACCTATTATGTGCCAAGCAGATGAACCATTCACTGCAGACACCTAGATTTCCCTTCTCTTTCCCTGTATCATAATCTAAATACCTGTTATTTGAGGACCAATTAAGCTTTGCCTCCTCTATGAAGCCCTTGGGATACGTCAGTTCTAAATGAGCTCTTCCTTCTCTGAATTCCTGTAGTATTTCTGGCTTGTAACTCAGCTGGCACATAGAATTCTGCCTTGTGCCTGATTACTTCTTCATGGTACAAATCCAACTACCTACCTGCCTCACACTAGATTCAATATACCTGGAGAGCAAGGAACATGTGTCTGAGGACTCTGTATAGCTTAGTCTGCCCAGCATGAGGCCATGCCCACAGTAGGTCCTCATTACATATTTGTCATCTGAACTCTACCTGAAAACCCTTCACTTGTCTTTACAAGAGTTAGATGATAGAGCAGAAGGGGATAGTCTGACCAACACTTTTATTTTTTAATGAAAATAGAGTTGGCCTTCAGAGTTAAACTATAAATAAATATACATAAAATAGTAATTATAAAAGTTATAGATAAAAATATATAAGCTCTAAAAATTAGGCCCTCTTTCAGCACCACACCTTCCAAAGCCTTCTTTCCTGCCCTCCTCTATCCTCTAAATTCCAGATCTACATATCCAATGTCTTATTTGAGTCCCCTAGATTTTACACAGGTAACTCATACTTAGTCAAAATCTAAGTTCCCTACCCTCCCTTAAGCCTGCTACTCTTTCTGTATTCTCTATCTCAGAGGCATAACCAACCACCCAATCACCTATCTAAGTCAAAAACTGGGGTGTTATCCTTGATATCTTCCTCCTTTTCTCTCTCTCACTCCTCACATACAGCCATAAATCATATCAATCCTATGTGTTAATATCCCTGCACCCCATTTCCTTCTCACTTTCACTACCACCACAACCCCATTCCAGGCCATCATTGTTTCTTGCCAGGATTATTCTAATAACCTCCTCCTAGACTCCAGAGGGACCTTTCCAAAGTGTCAATGTGTTCAAGGCATGTTCTACATGAAGCCTCACTGATTCCTCACTGCATTTAGAATAAATCTCAGGCACCTAGCCTGGCCCTTAATCCCATCATTGCCCTGAAGACTTCTCATTACTGTAATACTAAAATACTTGCAATAGCCAAAATACACTAGGCTCTCTGCCTTGTGAAGTTTTGTCTGACTAGAAAACTGTTCTATCCTATTCCCCACTCACTCTCCCCTGTGTCTAGCTAGTTCCTACCAGCCTTCAAGCCTCTTCCCTGAAGCCTTCCCTCTCTTACTCCACTACTCACTAGATTAGATAAAATCTAGTGGGAAACTAGGTTAGTTTCCTCTCTTCTGCATTCCCACAGTACTCTGTGCTACCTTCTGTATTGCATTCTAATTACCTCTTACTTATCTGTCTGCCCCACACACTGCGTGCTGGTAAATGTTTAATAGTTGGTTGGGAGGAAAGGAGCCCTGATTTGTAACATTTGCCAATTTCCAGAGTGTAAATACTCCCACCATGGCAGATTTTAAGCTACCAACATGATGCCACCAAACATGAGATTTGGGAAGAGATGTGCAACAGCACACCATTATATCACTGTATAGTATTTCTACAGCAAGACGCAACAGACACAACCTCAAAGCCCTAGAAGATTATAGTAAAAATAATTAGAAAGTGATGAGTTTGGGGTACTTTATTACATTCAATTTTAATATAATTTACGTTACATAATTTAATTGTTACTAATGGCAACATTTAATAATTGGCTCACAAAATTCCTGAAAATTTAACAAACAGCTTTTGCAAGTGGGTGAGTGCTGACTCCAGCACACTGCTGCCCCCTCTAGATTGTGAGCTCCATGAGAACCAAGGCAGTGTCTTAGTTGCCTCTGAATTCTTAGCTTCTGTCACGTGATAGGTGCTCAATAAATGACTATTGCGTAAATTAATTGATAGATAAGTAAATTAGGTTTAACTACTGACCACTGTAGCTTTCCTTACTCCCCTTCATTAAAATACTGATGGCTTTGTCCTCCTCAACCTCCTCTCCATAACCCCTCCACCCCGCATTCAGAGAGGAGTACTTTCTTAGGCAGCCCAGTCCCCTCCATTGATGACACGGAATCAGGAGGATGGGGGTGAGAGAAAGCCAGCAACAACTGGAGAAGAGGGAAGAAAGGCAGATGGGTTGCTGCTTACTGTGTCAATTCTTAGAGTCTTTCTATTGCTGAGGAAAATGGAGCAGTGAATGGAAAGCAAAGGATACTAAAAAACATGCTAGAAAGGCAGGAGATAGAAGAGTCTCCAAGCAGGCTGATTGTGCAGCAATGTTTGGGGGAATCTAACAAATGAGGAGCTCCAAATGATGAGAACTCATGGACACAAAGAAGGGAACAACAGACATTAGGGCCTACTTGAAGATGGAGGGTGGGTGGAGGAAGAGGAGCAGAAAAAATAACTATTGGCTACCTGGGTGATGACAGGTACTAATCTGTACAACAAACCTCTGTGACATAAGTTTACCTATATAACAAACCTGCACGTGTACCGCTGAACCTAGAATAAAAGTTAAAAAAAAAAAAAGAAAGAAAAATCAAATGAGGAGCTCCAGAACATCCTGGGTGTGCAAGAATGTAGAAGGAAGGAAAGGGGAGTCTGAGAAATGCTGTTAAAGGTTATGATCTGTTTCACCTCTAAAGGTCTCCAAGAGATGCAAATAAAATTCAGAAGTCGTGAGCTGATACTAGCCACATACAAGAGGCAGAAGCACATTATGTTCAAGCTAGAGATGAGATGGAATAAAGAGGCAAAACCACTCAATGAAGGCAAAACAACTCTGAGCCAGGGCAAAGCTGTGCTGAATGCATTAAAAGCTCTCAACAAAGAAAGTGTAATTTAGAAAGGAATAACCAAAAACTAAGAATCAGACAGAGAAGAAAGCCCTCGGTCCAACCCATCTCACTCTGTCTAGGAAAGTGATTTAATCACTAGATGTCATCAGCTAGTTCAGCCTCAGGTCAGATCCCCATGGTGGAGCTTGAAGCCTATAAATACTCCAACGCCATAACTCAGTCCCTAGTTTACTCTGCAGCGTTTTGACCAGTTTGGCCTCCCCCGTGGTTGTCCTTCAGAGAACCAGAATGTGGTTGCAGGCCCTCAGGAATATCTTGCCAGTAATATTTTACTGTAAATCAATAAACTGATGACATGTTGACTATTGTACTTTAGGTTCTCATGAGGTCATTGGCATGACTCTGCTTCTCCAACTCTGGGTAGCAATGGGACCCTATCCAGATAGGATTTCTGAGCCCCTGGCACTCTGGTCAAACTGCAGATCTAGTAAGTATCCCAATCCTAAAGTTCAAGACCAAAATGACCGAACTTAGATTGCTACTTCTGGATTAATGAAGAACCTGACTCGTGAAGATGTCCAGCCAGCAGGATTCAGGACTTGGTGGTGCAGTCCTGCCACCACAAAGTACCATTTACACACAGGTTACCAGAGAGCCCCATACTCTTCATCCTCTTTCAGCAGTGCCACCTCAGTTCATAGCATTAGGTTGAACCCCTGTAATAGCCCACATGGATATGCAGAACATATGCATTAGTAAGGTATAGATTGAGTTAACATTTCCTGAAAGTTGAGGGTATGTTAAAGCACCTTACCTCCATTATCTCATTTTATCTTCAGAACAACCCTAGGAAGTAGGCAGATTTTTCTCTTAAGGTACAGAGATAAAATTTGTCCAAAAGTCCCACATAACTAGTAAGTGCAGAACTGGCACTGAAACCCAGGCCTATCTGACTCCAAGGCCTGGGCTCTTAATAACAATGTCCACCGACTCAGGATAATGTCCATAGCCCATCAGACCAAGGGAGGCACAACCCCTCATGTCCCACTCTCTGACGTTCTTCCTTGTGCGACCAAACCAGGCCAAATGAAAAAAGACTAAATCTCCTAGGACCTGTGATATAGCACTACTTCACTTCTGATTATGGGAAATTGCAGTGTGTACTGGAGTCAGTGTTATTAATTGTACTGAACTTGGAGTTTACGCAATGGGGCCTTCACACAAGCCAATCATGATTCACCAAAGATGACCAGCAGCTGCTGTCATTCCTGTAATGTGCTCCTTCATAAACAAGCTCAAGAACAGGTATGTTACTAATCACATTCCTAAAATCCCAAGTCACAGACCACTTTCTGCAAAACTCAAGGGGAAAACTCTTAAATGGGCTATGTAAAAATGTAAAACATTTTACACAGACAGATAAAATTAGACAAGAAGAGAGAAAGACTAAAAGAAAACATGCTACTCATTATGTGACATTTTGGGAGCCAAGTTTATGTTTAGTTTGAATAGGAGAGCTAAGCCCTTGCATGTGTGTGATTTTGATAGTGGCTACGATATACTTTCATAAATGAAAATGAAAAGTCCAGGAAAGTTGTGCTAAGACTCCGAAAATCCTCATAAATGATAAAAAGTTAGATCTCTGACCTGAGAGGCATTGAACTTATTTAACAGAAAAAAAAAAAATCTGGGTTGGGCACAGTGGCTCACACCTGTAATCCCAGCACTTTGGGAGGCCAAGACGGGTAGATCACGAGGTCACGAGATCAAGACCATCCTGGCTAACATGGTGAAACCCCGCCTCTACTAAAAATACAAAAAATTAGCTGGGCGTGGTGGCGGGTGCCTGTAGTCCCAGCTACTCTGGAGGCTGAGGCAGGAGAATGGCGTGAACCTGGGAGGCGGAGCTTGCAGTGAGCCGAGATGGCGCCACTGCACTCCAGTCTGGGCGACAGAGCAAAACTCTGTCTCAGAAAAAAACAAAAAAACAAAAAAACCTACCAGCACATGTTCAATCTATTTTTTACATGGTTTATTAGTGCTCTATTCCGTTTAACCTAGTTTGAACATTCATCCAGAAAATGCAAAAAAAAAAAAAAGGTTAGTTTGATGATGGCAAATTTCATCAAATAAAGCACTTGCTTTAGGAAAACTCACACAAAAATTATCTTGTCCAGATCTGTCTTACCAATTCAAAACTTAGCAAGCAAAATCCTAAAAATCCAAATCTGGGTGCAGGGAAATCAAGAGGTTTCTTTCCCTGACTTTGTTTTTGCAGTTGAAAACTTTACTTTGCCAAAAAGTATTTCCAAAATGGAAAAATTTGGTTTCAATTATCATGGTTGAAATGCATGCACATCTGCTTCAGGCAGCAGTGATGCCCAAAACTTTTTACAGAATTTTCTATCCCTGACTTCTAAGGTTCGGGGAGGACTAAGTGACTTGCCACTGGGAACAGAAAAAAGGCGAGGTTGCTCAACACTTGCTCTTCCCTGGGTCTTGCCAGCATTTAACCTGACATTAGAAAACTCAACATTTAAAGTATACTGGCTTTCAAAGTCTTGTCTCCTCAGAAAATATTCTCTATCTGTCATTCCTGGATCAAAGGTAAATAGATGAGCTCCTTTGGATCAGAAGTTCCCTGAGGTCCAGGAACAGGCTCTCCTTCGTAAAAACCAGTCAGTAAGAACTATCCTCTGAGGACACCTCACACAAAATCACAGCACAGTGCCCGGTACATGATGCCCGTCTCAAGCAGGGGCATCGCTGTGCTTCTGATGAAGAAAATAATCATGATTTTAAGAAAAATAGACAATTAACTTCCCCTTTTTATGATGCTTCTTCCAAAGTTGTGCTGCTCTGTAACTCTTGCAGATCTGCCACAGTCTGGGCCTGAATGTTTTTTTATTGTGGTAAAATAGGCGTAATATAAAATTTATAATTTTAACCATTTTTAAGTACAGTCGTACTGTTGTACAACCATCACCACCATCCATCTCCAGAATTCTTTCATCTTCCCAAACTGAAACTCTCTATCCATTAAACAATAACTTCCCCATTCCTCCCTCCCTCCAGCCCCTGGCAACCATTTTACTTTCTGTCTCTATGAATCTGACTAACCATTTATTTTGAAATTTTATTTTAAGCTATCCACAAGGCTGATTTCCAGAACTGAAATAAAATCCCAATTGCAAGGACAACTGCCATTTGTGATACCTATCTTCTCTACATACCCACTCACATGGACACAATTTATCATTGTAATAGCTAACAGCCAGAGACCCTTTCCCTTTGCAAAAGAGAAGACAAAATCACCTTTGTCTGACTGGTCAAGCCACAGTGATTCTCCCACAGAGGGAACTGGGGAAGACTTAGTATCATAAGTTCCAGGAGAGACCTCTAAATCTAGAAAGATACAGCAAAGGTTAGTGCAAATTCACAAGTTCTTCTTGAGATTTTGGCCTGAACAAACATGTATCCAGCCCATGGTTCCAAATCTCTGAGGCAACTAGATGCCACAGGTTGTCTATAAAAAGAAAGATTAAGGTAGATCTTGATGAAACCTAAAAGAAGAAATGCCAAGCCCTATGGGGTAACTTACTATACGGAGATAGTTTTAGGTAAGAAGCAAGATGATGGCCTGATAAGCTCCCTCATTTCCTCATGGAAATGGTTCTACATAATCTGCTTTGGATGATAAACAGAGAGAGGTCCTAAAATATGCCTTGGTTAGTAACCCAGCAGCGAGGTATAGGCTACAACATAGCAATAGGTGGACACCAATGATAATAGCAACTACCATCTACTGAGTACTCACTCAGTGCCTAAAAAACTTTACTAGGTACCTTACACATATTGTATCATTTAATCTTCACAACAGCTCTATGAAGTATAAGTACTGTTATTATTCCCTTTACACAGAAGAGAAAAATTAGTTCTGAAAAGAGTGTGACACACTCAAGGTCACACTGTAAAGTAGATTCACCACTAGGTCTGTTACTCCAAAGCCCATGCTTTTAATTAATAGCCTTTCAAGGTACAAAGTATTTTCATACCCTCATGGCAAAGAAAAAAAATTGTTCATTAGCAATCTCTTGGTTGAAATTTTGTAATGCTTAAAAACAGCCCCAATTAAGATTCAGCAGGTTAAGTGTGGAACAAGCACCAGATTCAGGATCCCTCCAGTCTCTGGAGGTTGGACATGTGATCCTAGGCAAGTCACTCAGCTTCTCCGGACCTCAATTTCCCAGGGAACTTGCAAAACAAGGCTACTTCCCTCTGTTCTCCCCCCTACCTCAAAGCATTCCATGGAATCAGTTACCCGTGCTAAGATAATAAGGCTGATATCCAAAGATGAACCTATTGGCCAAAGGCTTCAGTCTCTTCTCTCACCAACTTTCTTTTTAGTTATCAGAGCCTCACACAAAGGTTATTAGTTAATCAGCTAATAACTATTCAGCACCTGCTATTTGTGTACCCACACAGTAGTCAATGGGCGTATTTAGAAGTACAAGGTACTAGCCTTGCCCTTGAGGACCTGTCTCCAAGTTTGGGGACTGCTAAGATATATGAAATAAAAGCACTAAAAGATCTGATGGGCCTATTATTCAGTGTCCAACTATGAGATGCAAACTAGAGGGATTAGAATTCAGAAGAACATCAGCCAGGACTAGAAAAGCTGAGTTTCCAAGATAAAGTAGAATTTTAGAATAACCTTGATAGATAACTTTTGCAAAATTAGAAGGGAAACACATCCAGCAAAAGAAACTCTGGGAGCTAAGGATATGAGGCTAGATGAAGTAATGTATAGGATGGGTGATCATGAAAGAGATCAATAGAATTGTTAGTAGGTTTATGAGTGAGCAGTGGGAATGGGAACAGGAGTTGGAGTTCAGAAGACTTGAATGCCTGGCATGGTAAGCTGGGCTTGAGGCAGGAACAAAAGGTATGACCTGGGTGACCTGGTGAACATTGGAAGCTGCTCGGTTTAGACTTCTTGTCTACCATCTGCCTTCAGCAGAGGAAAAGTACAAGAACATGTGCAACCTGGTGTTCTAAAGCCATAGACATCAGCCATCCCAGCTGAGAGGCCCCAGGACAGGGGCAGGGACTCATTACATTTCTGAACACAGAACTGGGAACACAGTGCCCAAAACCATTTGATCCGCTGCTAGTAGTCTCACACTGATCTCTCAACCCCAGTTACACCACAGATCAAGCAAATAGGCATGGCCCAGAATCTCTAAACCTTCATCACATCAGCCCCATTCTCTGCCACCTACTAGATCAATGGAACACTGTTTTGGGGACCAAAGACACTGCTCACCTCTGCTGCACACCTAGGAAACAAGCCTTCACATGTTCTGCTGCCCAGCAGGCCACATGCAGTTCTACACTAAACTCCTGTTATGAAGAGCACCCAGAAAGACGATGCACCAGCAGCACAGTCAGTCCCAGGCTCTTTCTGTGGGAGTCATCAAGAAACACAATTCCCAGGGCCTCTACAGACAAAAGAATGAGATGACACTCAACCATCATGCCAGTTCTAATAGGGTCTAGAGATGTTCAATGGCATCACTGAGCCCCGTGAGACGCAGAAGTCACAACAACTCATGAAAAGGAAAGTGTTCATTGAGAGATTCTCTAGTGTTGACTTAGTTGAGCCTATTATTGTTAACCAGATAGTTACTGTCTGCATCAAACTGGCAACCTGGAGCAGCAGCCTTCCCCTCAGTGGTGCACTGCCATGGCCGGACCCCTCCCTGCAGTGTTCTCTCCTCGGATAAAATGGCAAGCCCTGTACTCTACCAACTGCAGACCAAAGAATGAAGAGGTTGGCACTCAAGAGATATTTTACTTCATAGACAGAGGAATGTCACCTCTGCACTGCACTGAGTACTTTCACAATGAAAGATTCAGATCTTCAGATAACAATTTAAAAATTTAGATGGGTGTGCCTGCCAGGATCTAACTGCCTCGCTAGTTAGATCCAGCTCAACAAAAGTACTTGAAATCTTTTCTGCTGGTTCGTATTTCAAAAGAAATCCCTGATGGACGAAGCACAGACCTTCCAGTATAACTCATAAACTTTTCAATACAAATATGAAACTCAGTTCAGAGCAAGTGTCATCTGACTGGATTTCTCTCCTTCATCCCTGAATGTGTGTGTATACAGGCATACACGGCGTGCCTGCGCGCACACACACACACAGCCATCAGCATGGCATGCTTGCTGAAGATTCGAGCACTCCTGCGTGAAAATGCAAGTACACTATGTCAGGCCAGCCCCACTATGACATCAAAAACCCCCCACCAAAGAAAAAAACACCCCGGGAAAGTAGCCAGGAAAGGGAAACGCCTCCTTGAAACAGCCTGAGAAAGGCAATCTAATTCAGCCTGTGCTGAAACTATTCCCGAACACCAGCCAGGAAGTCCCTTCTTTCAGGGTGCTCCGCTGCCTAGCAAACCCAGACCTGCCTTTGCGGAAGCCAGATCTCTGGAGATTCAAGCCCTGGAATGGGTGGTTTGGAAAGCGGCTTTCCTGCTCTTGCTCTGCCGCCCTTTGAGATCCATCAGTGGCCAGGTCTTCCAACCCTGCCTAGCCAATGCAAACACAAAAGCTGGTGGCTGTACCGCAAGCACACATTTACTTATATACACACACAACACAGCACATACTTATACATACATACCTTTCACCCTCCATTGTGTGAGGCCCAGTCAGGGTGGTAGCCGCTGAACTGTGTGCATGCACCCGGGAATCCTAGTTCTGTTCTTGATTCTCCCAGCAGACCAGTGGGAGATCTGATCAGCAACAGTGATTCAGCATGGCTGCAAGTGAAGCCTCCTCCCTTCTCAATCCTCCTTCCTCTGACTTACTCGCAGCAGCTTCTACCGCAAAAGCAGCAGCAGCAGAAAATGTCTTACCCAGAGCTCCCTGCAGCCCTTTCAGCTGCTAAAAGCAGCAACCCACTTGCTCCCCCTCCCCCGCAGGCTTGCTGCTCCTTGGTCTCCTAGGAACGGCAGCAGCTCCAGCGACCCAGGTGCACTGCCACCTTTCCAGCTGCCTCTGCATCTGCCCAGGCATCCCCAGCCCAGGCGATTAGCCCGCCCCTGGGGCTCCTGCCTCCTCTGTCTAGGCTGCAAAGAATCAGGCAGTTCGTCACTAGCCCGAGAAATACTGGCCCCTACACCCTCCCCTGCCCCCATAGGCTATGAGTCTGTCAGCCTGGCCAGATTGCTGGAATGAGGAGGCCCCTCTGTGGCCTGCAGTGGAGTTTATCATCCACCTGGGGAAATTCACTTGTAGGTCACAGTTTATGTTCCAAATCCTCCTCCCAAATTCTATAGTAGCTCTGAGTATCTGATAGATGGGGAGAAGTTAAGGAAAAAGCACCTGACAGAAGTGAGAAGAACACAGAGAGAAATTAAAAGAATACAGAGAGAAATTGGAAAATTAGTCGAAAAAGAGAGGTAGTACAAATAGGTGAAACGGAAACAAACCCTATTTTACTCCAAGAGGCCAAAGACTACTGCAGTAAAGCTATCACAATGAATACTAAAATATCTTAGCACAATCCTAAAATATCTTCCTAAAATCTGTCATATTGGAATTTAACTTAAGATGTGGCTCCAACTAGTAAGTCTCCCACTGAACCCCCATATCCAGCCAAAGATCTTTCACATCCTGTAATCTCCAGCTGCTAAGCTTCTATTTAGACTAATTTAACTCTCCCTGCCTGGAAAGGCTTCTCCAATCCCAGTCCTTTAGTCTTTCTGGGAGGCTAGTCAAAATCCCATGTCTTCATAACTTCCCGAATCACGCCAATGACAGCCAATCACCACCAAAATAGCTACAAACTATACTGTCCTGTATTGTCATCTCACACCTAATATACTGTCTTGGCTAATTCATTATTTATAAATCTTCTTTCCCAAACTAAAACATAATCTTGTGGAAGGCAGGAGGCCAGTCTGTATATCCTAGCCACAGAGGCTTAGAGGTAACTGGGGCAATTAGCCACAAAAAGTGGTGCAGAAGCTACCCTAATGCCTCAGAAAAATCAGCTATGAGCATCTCTCTTCTGGGACCCCTCAAGACACTCCTGGGCTTTTCCGAATCTGCACCAGCTCTCACTGGGTGAGTGACTTTCCTGAGTAGTGTTCTCCACACTCTGGACCTCATGCTCAGCTACTCATTCACAATATAGGGTCAGACCAGACAGTCTTTAGAGTCCCTTTCAGCTCCAAAATCACAGGATTCTAAAAATGTTTTAAATGGTCTGTTTTTCTTCTCAGAGTAATCTGTATGATTGTTTAAGAAGAAACACTAGGCTCTAATGTTTTGTAGGGGGCTGCAAGGAGGATAACATGATGTAGGTGAAAGTATGAAGAGACGCTTAGTAAATCATTCTTATCATTTTAACCTGATAAATGTCTTCACTACTACAAAGCTCTAAAACCACAGAAGGAAGAGAGAAACACTGGGGTGACAGAAAGTAAAAGTAACTAATACTTTATATAGCCTCCTGAACTCAAACTGGCTACAGGGTTATTCTCAAAGATTACCTCCCCTGGCACCTCAGCGTTCTCTTAGACGAGGCCATTACTCAAACTCACTCTTTCTCAAGTGAGAAGAGGCCTGGATAATTTCATTTACACCCCACAGGGCTGTATCTTCACTTCTTCCTTTCACAACAATACCCCTCCTATCTTGTTCCCTCTATGTCCCTTCCTCCTCTAATCAGCCTTGTGGCCCTGCTCCAGATATTTCCTCTTGAGGTCAATCACAGGGACCACAAAAAACTGAACATCACAAATAAGGAAATTGAATCTCGGAATCCATGCCAGAGTTCAGACATCCACCAGGAAGACAACTGGGTGATTCATAAAAGGGACATAAGAAAGAGATGACTCCTTTGCACATACCCACGTTTACATATTCGCCTTACAGGAAGGTGGGGAAATGCCACATCTAATACACCAGACAGAAAGAAAAAGGATCCAAAAAGGAAATATGTAAGGGTTGTGGGTATTCAAGTTTCAAAATACAACTATTAAGAGCCAATATCAAAACCCACAAAATTTCCCTGCAACCCACTTTTGCCATGCTAACCGATATCATTATAATGTATGTGTCAAAACCATACTACTACACCTTCATACTTTATTCACCACTCATGATTCACAGGAAGTAGACAGAATAGAGAATACTCAGAAGACACCATTTAGAAAAGAAAGCTCATCTTAAGCAAAAAGAACAAAGCTGGAGGCACCACATTAACTGACTTCAAACTATACTACAAGGCTATAGTAACCAAATCAGTATGGTATTGGTATAAAAACAGACACATAGACCAATGGAACAGAAAAGAGAACCCAGAAATAAAGCTGTTCACCTAAACCAACTGATTTTCAACAAAGTCAACAAAAATAAGCAATAGGGAAAGGACTTCCTATTCAATAAATGATATTGGGATAACTGGCTATCCATATGCAGAAGAATGAAACTGGACCCTATCACCATATATAAAAATTAACTCAGCCAGGTGCAGTGGCTCATGCCTGTAATCCCGACACTTTGGGAGGCCAAGGCAGGCAGATCACCTGAGGTCAAGAGTTTGAGACCAGCCTGGCCAACCTGGCAAAACCCCATCTTTACTAAAAATACTAAAATTAGTCAGGTGTGGTGGCATGTGCCTGTAGTCTCAGCTACTTGGGAGCCTGAGTCAGAAGGATCATTTGAACCCAGAGGTTACAGTGAGCCGAGATTGTACCACTGTACTCCAGCCTGGGTGACAGAGTGAGACTCTGTCTCAAAAAATAAAATAAAATAAAATAAACTCAAGATGGAGTAAACAATTAAATGTAAGAACTAAAACTATTAAAATCCCAGGGAAAAAACCTAGGAAATACCCTTCTAGACATTGACCTTGGCAAAGAAGTTACAACTAAGTCCTCAAAAGCAATTGCAGCAAAAGCAAAAATTGACAAGTAGGACCTAATAAAACTAAAGAGCTTCTGTATAGCAAAAGAGACTATCAACAGAGTAAACAGTGTATGGAATAGGAGAAAACATTCATAAACTGCATCTGACAAAGGTCTAATATGCAGAATCTATAAGGAATTTAACTCAACAAGTAAAAAACATATAAACCCATTTTGAAAAGTGGGCAATGGACATGAACAGACGTTTCTCAAAAGAAAACATACAAACAGCCAACAAATATGAAAAAATGCTCGTCATCACTACTCACCAGAGAAATGCAAATCAAAACCACAATGAGATACCATCTCATCTCACACCAGTCAAAATGACTGTTACTAAAAAGTCAAAAAATAACAGATGTTGCCAAGGCTGTGGAGGAAAGGGAATGCTTATACACTGCTGGTGAATGTAAATTAGTTCAGCTACTATGGAAGGCAGTCTGGAGATTTCTCAAAGAACTAAAAATAGAACCACCTTTTGACCCAGCAATCCCATTACTACGTATATGCTCAAAAGAAAATAAACCATTCTACTAAAAAGGCACACACACTTGCATGTTCATCACAGCACTACTCAAAATAGCAAAGACAAAAAATCAAGTTAGGTGCCCATCAATGGTGGACTCAATAAAGAATGTGTGGTATATATATGCCATGGAATACTACACGGTCATAAAAAAGAACAAAATCATGTCCTTTGAGGCAACATGAAAGCAGTGAGAGGCCATTATTCTATGTGAATTAATGCAGAAACAGAAAACCAAATGTCACATGTCCTCACTTATAAGTGGGAGCTAAACACTGGGCACATATGGACATGAAGATGGGAACAACAGATACTGGGGACTACTAGAGGATGGAGGGAGGGAAAAGGGGTGATATGATTTGGATGTTGGTAGGATCCAAATCTCATGCTGGAATGTAATCCTCAGTGTTAGAGTTGGAGATAGGGCCTAGTGGGAGGTAATTGGGTCATAGGGGCAGATCACTCATAATAGTTTCACGCTGTCCCCAAAATAATGAGTGAGTTCTCACTCTAAGTTCATTCAAGATCTGGTTGTTTAAAAGTATGTGGCACCCTCCTCCTCACTCTTGCCTCTGCTCTCATCATGTGATATACCAGGTCCCCCTTTGCCTTCCACCATGATTGTGAGCTTCCTGAGGCTTCCGCAGAAGCGGATGCCAGCACGCTTCCTGTACAGCCTGCAGAGCCATGAGCCAATTAAACCTCTTTTCTTTATAAATTACCTAGCCTCAGGTATTTCTTTATAGCAACACAATAACCACCTAATACAAGGAGCAAGCCTTAAAAGGTAGTTGAAAAGCTCCCTATTGGGTACCATGCTCGTTACCTAGGTGACAGGATCATTCATACCCCAAACCTCAGCATCATGCAAGATACCCATGTAACAAACCTGTACATGTACCCCTTGATCTAAAATTAAAGTTGAAATTTAAAAAAAAAAAAGGAAGAAAGGTTATCTAGCAAAACCAGGGACAGAGCTGAGTCAGGAAGCAAAGTCTCCAGACTCCTAGCACAAAGTTCCTACCCCCAATATTTTCCAGTTTCAGAGATACATTTTACATTTTCTAACTTATTATCCAAATGTTCTCTGGACCACAGCCTGAACCTGTTTGCTCTAGGCTAATTTTCCTGACTGGACTTCAGATTAAGGACAGTTGCTGTTGGAGTCTTGCAGTAGAGGAGAGTCAAAAGAATGAAAGTGGTATCTGTCTGGAGAAAAAGGTACCATCGTCGGATTGCCCAGCAATAATAGTGTCTTAGTCCAGCGGGCCCCAACCTTTTTGGCACCAGGGATCAGTTTCATGGAAGGCAACTTTTCCAAGGATGGGGGTGGGGGGCCAGGGAGGATGATGGTTTCAGGATGAAACTGTTCCACCTCAGATCATCAGGCATTAGATAGTTTTTCAAGGAGTGCACAACCTAGATCCCTTGCATGCACAGTTCACAATAGGATTCATGCTCCTAGGTGAATCTAATGCCACTGCTGAGCTAACAGGAGACAGAGGTCAGGTGGTCATGCTCACCTACCGGCTGCTCACCTCCTGCTGTGCATTCCAGTTCTTAACAGGCCACGGACCAGTACCGGTTGTGACCTGGGGACCCCCGTCTTAGCCTAGTCCTTCCCACACCCCAGCCTTCTTCTACAGCTTATCAAAAGTCCCCAGTGACCCCAGATCTCTACCCCAAAGCAATTTATTCAGTTATCTACACTGACTTTGTTTAGAATCATTCAGCTCTTATGTGGCTTAGGAAGAAACCATGTTGGGAGGAGAAACTTCTTTAAGCTGGGTTTTATCTAGAAAGTTCTCTCTTCCATACTCTATCTCTGTACAGGGAGCCAGTACAGTTTATCTGAAGACAGCTAAGCCAATCATTCTTCCTTGTAAATGCCCTTTTTCTTTTCTCGCTTTTACCCTCCTTCTCCAGGACATCAGTTCCTCACATTGGCAGGCACCATAACACAGTACAATGGTCCCACACCTAGCTGTGCATCAGAAACATCTGCCCAGCTGGTTAAAATGGTAGGTGTCGGATCAATAGGCATGAAGAAAGTTTTAGGGTTATAGAAATGTTCTGTATCTTGACTGTGGTAATACCTGCACAACTGTATACAAGTACTGCATTTCATTAAACTATATACTTAAAAAGGGTTTATTTTATGCAAATTATACCTCAATAAATCTGGAAAAATGAAAAAACACTGCAGGGTCCAGCTCTTCCTCACACCCATAGAATTAGAGCCTGAGGAACAGGAATTTTTAAAAATTTTTTCCTTTAGTTTTAGAGACGGGGTCTCTCTATGTTGCCCAGGCTGGACTCAAACTTCTTGGGCTCAAGCAATGCTCACACCTCAGCCTCCCAAAATGCTGGGATGGACAGGTGTGAGCTACTGCACCCACTGGGAACAGGAATTTTAATGAACTTCATAGGTGACTCTAATGCACAGCTAGATGCAAACATCACCTGAACAATGAAAGGAGCCCAGACCATTAAAATCAGACAGGGCAAGGTTCAAATGTACTTACCAGAAACATGACCCTAGGCAAGTTACAATCTTCGATTTTCTCATTGAAAAAAGGTGAGAACAATAGTACCTACTTCACAGCGTTGTTAGGTTAGAATGTGAAAGTATGTAAAGCACTTAGCTGAGAGCCTGGCCTATAATAAGCACTCAGCAACTACTAGCAGCTATGATTTTCATTGTCTATGCCAATGCTACCAAACTATAGTTCTGTGAGCACTCGGTCCTAGGTTCAAGAAGAAAATTAAACAGGGCCTCTCCTGGAGCTATTTTCACATCTCCACTGGTTACTATTACCAACAAGGACTAGACAAGACCAAAGCTAAATTAAGGTCCACCCACACCTGTATCACCAAAATGCCCTCTCATATTCAGGAGCACTTGCCAAGTGCCCTCAGACAGCCAGGCAGAAATTGAAAAGGAACTTGAGACCCCAAAAAGTCAAAAGATAAACAAAACAGCACCTTATCCAGAGGAATAAGGACTCTTCCTCTGAAGGTAAAAGAATTCACGCCAAGTAGATTCCAGAGTATAATCACTCATGCCATTTGTGTTGCATTTTTAAGCTTACAAAGGGCTTCATATCCATCATCTCCTTTGACTTAAGACAACATCCCCTGAATGGTAATAATAGCTCCCATTCCTTGAATATTTACTCTGGGCCAGAACCTGTATTCCACACTTCACGTGTACCCTTCTCATTTAATTCTCACAACCCTGTGGGACTATTATCTCTCTTTTAAACAAGAGAGAATCGAGGTTCTGAGAGTTAAATAACTTGAACCAAGTCCTCACAGTTAGTAAATGGCAAAGCTGGAATTTGAACCCAGTTCTGCCTGACCTCAGAGGCCACTATTAGCTATACACAGAATGTACTACCTCTATCTTACTATCTCCATTTTAGAGATAAGCTAATTGAGACAGAGAGAAAAGGTAACTGGGTCAAAACTACCTGGAGAGCCAAGCTCAGTGCAGAACCAGACCCTCAGATGCCTGGCCTAATGCCCTTTTCACCTTACCTCTGGATGAGGAAAAACAGCCTTGAACCCCTAAAGATATTACATACAGGCTGCCATCCAAGGCTTCCCAACAGTTACTATACTAAAGTCCTTCCACCTGGATTCCTCTGGGCACCTAGCTTATTGAACAGGACTAGCCAAAGAATGCTCTTGGGGAAAGCTGGAAGAGTACCACCAGACCCCAAGGGAATTAAAAAAAAAAAAAAAAATGGGCAGCTCTGGCGCAGACCAACTAAAGCAACAAGCAGAGTACTTCACACAAACTAGCACACTGGTCTCTGAGTCTTCCTATGAATCTGCAACCTACAAGTGGTGCCCTCTGCTGGCAAAAGTATACATCTCTTCATAACAAAAGTAAAACCTAATTACTACACCAGTGGCTTAGGAAGAAAAAAAAAAAAATCTGCTTCCTTCACAGACATTCTCTTCAGGAAAGAACACTATTTCTTACTTACGACTTTCCAATAGGTATATGCAACTTTAAACCGACTGCAATGATCCTCTCCTCTATCTGCTGCCTCTGCCTCACGTCTGCAGTTCTTTCCTTTCTGGATCCAAAGAAAATTGGGCTGTTTCACATAAAAAGATAAAATATAAATAAACGATGCAAAACCCCAAAGTCAAGAATACAATGATGTGTATGTGGGTGAGATCGGGTCTGCACATCTAGCAAGTACAGAGAATTGAGGGAGGCACACACTTTAAGTGATATAAAACCCATGGGCAAGTATGCTCAAATATTTTGGTAAATCTCTACTTTCATAAAATAGCATGCTTATAATTCAGTCAACTAAGTCTCACTGAATGTCTACTATGCAGGCTGTACCAGAGAGTGACAGCATAAATCCTATATTAATATAATGCCAAAGAGCATACAAGCTGTTTGAGAAAATTAGACATAGGCATATACAATGGTAAAAAGTATGAGAGTCAAGTACAGAAAAGGTACCATGGAAACTCGGTGGAAGAAGAGGCAACTTCCAGTTGGGGAGAGAGAGAGGATGATATGAGAACAGAAATAAATTGAGAACTTAATAATTCTATGGAGTTTTTAAAAGGTATTCATAATTATAAATATCTGCAAATAAGTAATTTCAATGTCCTATGATTTCATTAAAAAATTTTTTTGGCCGGGCATGGTGGTTCACACCTGTAATCCCAGCACTTTGGGAGGACAAGGAGAGAGGACCACTTGAGCCCAGTAGTTTTGAGACCAGCCTGGGGAACATAGTGAGACCTCATCTCTACAAAAAAACACTTTAAAACTTAACCAGGCATAGTGGTGTGCACCTGTAGTCCTAGCTACTTAGAAGGCACGGGCAGAGGGATCGCCTGAGCCCAGGAGTTTGAGGCTGCAGTGAGCCATGATTGCACCACCACTGTGCTACAGCCTGGGCAACAGGGCAAGAGCTTGTCTTTAAAAAAAATTTACAAGATACAATTTTTTAATCCCACTACTTTAATATACTTACATATTTATTATGTTAAATATTTTTTCATTACGATTTTTATTGTGGTAAAATATACATTAAATTTGCCATTTTAGGCCAGGTGTGGTGGCTCACACTTGTAATCCCAGCATTTTGGTAGGCCGAGGTGGGAGGATCACTTGAGTCCAGGAGTTCAATACTAGCCCGGACAACATAGCAAGACTCCATATCTACAAAAAGATTTTTTTTTTTTTTTGAGACGGAGTCTCGCTCTGTCACCCAGGCTGGAGTGCAGTGGCTTGATCTCAGCTCACTGCAAGCTCCACCTCCCGGGTTCACGCCATTCTCCTGCCTCAGCCTCCCGAGTAGCTGGGACTACAGGCGCCCGCCACCATGCCCGACTAATTTTTTTATATTTTTAGTAGAGACGAGGCTTCACTGTATTAGCCGGGATGGTCTCGATCTCCTGACCTCGTGATCCGCCCGTCTCGGCCTCCCAAAGTGCTGGGATTACAGGCATGAGCCACTGCGCCCGGCCTACAAAAAGATTTTTTAAATTAGCTAGGTGTGGTGGCATGTGCCTGTAGTCAGTTCTAGCTACCGGGGAGGCTGAGGCGGGAGGATGACTTGAGCCCACGGTTCGAAGTTGCAGTGAGCTATGATCATGCCACTGCACTCCAGCGCGGGCACCAGAGTAAGACCCTGCCTCCAAAAAAAGAAAAAAAAGCCACTTTAACCATTTTTAAATATACGATTCAGCAGCATTAAGTACATTCATAATGTTGTATAACAATCACTACTATCCATTTTCAGAACTTTCTCATCATCTGAAAAGAAACTCTGTACCCCTTAAAAAGTAATTTTCCATTTTTACCTCTATGAATTTGCCTACCCTAGGTACCTCATATAAGCGCATAGTATGTCCTTCTGTGTCGGGTTTATTTCACTTGGCATATTTTCAAGGTTCCTTCATCTTGTAGCACATACCAGAAATTTATTCTTTCTTACAGCTGAATATTCCATTGTATGTATATACCACATCTTGTTAATTCATTCACCTGATAACACTGAGTTAATATTTCACCTTCTGACAGATCTCAGTTAACATTTCCCTAATATTTGACAGTTTCCAATTTTTTGCCAGGTTGTAATTTTTATGCAAAGACTGTTTTCCTTTCAATAAATTTTTCAATAAACTATCTATTAGGTTAAATTCCTAGTAATGGTGTCCCAGAGCATATGAATACTTTAATAGTTCTTAATAAATCCATAATTTTACTCTCATTTGCCATTTTTCATAACCAGATGGACAAATTCCTGTCAGCAATTTGTTACAAATGTATAAAGTGTGACAAAACCAAATGGAGAGAAGCTTTTGGAGAAAAGAAAAGGAATTAACAAAGCAGAAACAGCTCAGAAGAGCTCTCCACTAGACAGAGCTGGCTGACTTCTGTGATAGGTTGCCCAACTGCTTCTTCTATCCACAACCTGATGTTTTCCAATTAACTTGGTGACTCTTAAAAAAAAAAAAAAAAAATCTAGCTGTGTCAGAGATCTCCCGGACCAAGTCCATATTCAGAGATTCGATAGAAGGGCTCGCAAAACTCAGCACTAAGTATCATACTCGTGGCTAAAGTTTATTACAGTGACACAGTAGGTGTACACAGTTGGATCATACAGGAAAAAGACATAAGCAGGATCTGGAGGAATCCACGTGCAATCTTCTTTAGGATCTCTCCCTCCCATGAAGATTCACACAGAGCACATTTTTATATGAGTGATGTTTCTGCCTAGGGACTCAGTATGCAAGGTTTTCACTGGGAGTTTGGTCATATAGACACCCTTTACCTGGCATGTATCAAAATTCCATACTACTAGAAGGAAAGCAGGTATTTAGTATAAATCATCTTGTTTGCACAGTCTAGGTACAGTGAACCACCTTTATTAGTTAGTGAACAGTGGGAATACCCCTAAATCCACATGTTCAGATAAGGGCCAACCATGCAAGTAGGCCATTCTAAAAAATACCAGTCTCAGGCCAGATATAACTTTTTCTGCACACCCCCAATTCAAGATTCATTTTAGCCAAAAAGCAGCATCTCTCAATATATATATGTATATACCTATGTTAGAGTTGAAAAGATTGTGGATCATTCATGCCTTATCCAAGTAGTTCCAATTGCTTTCCTTATAAACCTTCATTGAAAGCAGCTGTATGACAGGAATAGGAATTTTGAGAAATGCAGAATCTTTTAAAATTCAAATCAGATCACTGGAACTCCTCTGCTCAAAACTGAAATGGCTCACCATTCATCTAGTAAAAGCCAAAATCCTTACAACAACCTACAAGTCCCTACATGATCTGGCCCCTCTCTGGCCTCATTATTCCTTTTCTCCTCTTCATTCAGGTCCAGCAACCCTGAACAATTTGCGTTTCCTCAGAGGCCAGACGCAGTCCTGCCTCAGGGCTTTTGCTCTTCCTAATCCTCTACCTAGAATGCTCTTTCTCTTCCCCTAAATACCTATATTGCTCACTGCCACATTTCCTTCAAGTCTTTGCTCAAATGTCACTTTCTGATAGATCTACCCATACCACCCTATTTTAAAGTATGCTATCCTCACAAACATCCCTTGCAACACTCACCATTCCTCACCCTAATTTTTTCTATACTTCTCATCTTCTAACACACCATATAATTTATTATGTCTTATTGCCTGTCTCTGCCCAGTAAAATATAAGCTCTTTGAGGGCAGGGATTTTTGTCTTTTTCTTCTGTATTTCCAGCAGAATCAAAAAGCAGAAGGGTAACAAATTTTAATTTGACATAGTAAGAAACAGGGAGGCACTGAATTTAGGGGTAGTAACCTAGTGCAAATAGCTAGGTCTTCACGTCTGGTGGTGTTGGAAGATCAAGTCATTAGAAAATGTGAAAGTTTTTTTTCAAATTTCACTGAAGAGATGACCACAGTATATTCAGTTATTGAAGAGTTTTAATAAAAGGAACTATTTACAAGAGTGTGGGCACAGTTAAGGCAAATCAACAAGGTTTGAACCATATTGGGACTAGAGAATCTAGCAAATAGGAGATAGTTACGAGAAGTCAGAAAAGACCTAGAGCCATTGGAGCAGAGCTGTGGCCACTGACAATCTCTTGCTAAGTATATGAGAAAGAGCAGGAACAAATATTTCAGCCTCACCTTTGTATCACGGTCCAAACCCACCATGAATAAAGCCAGAAAAGAGAGTATGCAGTTCTTTAGTAGTCAACCTCCCAGGAACACAGAGCAAGAGAGATAAAGATGGAAAGTGGATCAGAAAGGGCAAAAAGAATATCCAGCACAATGGCCATTTTGTAAAGCTATATGCACAAGACACAACGCTTCAATGTGCTACCAGCGTCTTTGACTATGTCCAAATCTTCCTTCTAAATCTTCTCTATTACCAGTGGCATCACCATCCTCTCACTCACACAGTAATTTTGATTAATCTACTCCCTCTTCCTCATTCTTCATATATCCAATCATTTGTCAATTATGCTTTCACAATTTACCTCTTCTCTGTCAGTCTATTTCCAATGCCACCTCTTTGTTCATGCTCTCTCATTCTCTTACCTGGTTAACATCAGTTGTCTTAGCAAACTTGCCACTTTGAAACATCCCCCACTGCCATTTATGTTACTCAATGCTACTGGACTAATCTCTGTGAATTAGTTTCACTACCACTACTGTTGCTCAAAAACCTTTAATGACTTTTACTGCCTACCAGGTAAGTCCAAACTCCTTAGCCTACTACTCAAAGACCTCAGTAATCTGGTTCCACCTTAATTTTCCCAATTTATTTCTCACAACTCTCTTTTATCTTAGTACAAATTAGTCATTTGTTATCTGGAAGTCAATGAAGCTTAATGAAAGGAGCAAAATGACTAGAATTGGTCAGACTTGGATTCAACTCTCAGTTCTGTCATGTCATCAGCTGGGGGTCCTTGGGAGTTACTTTTCTGGCATGAGATTTAGCAACCTTATCTGTGAAGCGGAAGGTTACTAAATGATGCAATGAGAACATCTGTAAATGTACCTAGTGTTGGACATCAATTAGCAAACTTCTCTGAATATGCTCCATGTTTCTGCCTATCTGTCCTCTACCTAAAATGCCCTCTTTCTCCTTCTACCTTCTCTATGAGAACCTTAATCTTTTAAGATTAAATGTTATATGCTCCACAATGCTTTTCTTGATCCTTCTTCCTGCCTGAAGTCACCTCTCAACACTCACATTATTTATACTTTCCTAATATTAACAAATACTTAAAACATTACAGATAGCTAACATGATTCATCTCTCTCCTACTAGAGTTGAAGCAGCAGTGATTTAGATAACTACCACATGGAAGCTCACCCAGCAAGTAAAGAGCAAAGCCTAAAGATCATGCATGTCTCGGGTACTAAGATATAAAAGTATGCCTTTTGCTAGTCTGTCCCACTTCTTCCTTAGGGGCCAAATAGTAAGATTACTGTGTACCAGAGACTATAGTAAGCCCTTCTTTATATGCATTCTTTCATTGAATCTGCTCAACAATCCTATGCAGTAGGTATTACTATAGCCTATTTTTTACAAATAAGGAAAGTGAGGCTCGGGCCAGTTTGTCCAAGGTCGCAGTGCTATAAAGTGACTGTGTCAGGAATAGAATTTGATCTATTAGATGCCCAAATTTATGTCCTTAAGGGCTATGAAATATTAAACCAGACACCCACTATGAAGCAAATTACATTTGCAACATAAGCATCAAAGACAAAATATACCTTTGATTTCTAAAAAGTAACGAATTAAGGAGAAGAATCTTAATTTTCATCAGAGAATATACATTCAATGACAATGGAACTAACTCCAATTTGGATGATGTGAACAATAAGAGATTGTGACCCAATGCTGTAAAGGAAAAGATGCATCATCTCAAAATAAATTGAATTCCAACAAGAACGCAAGATATGTGAAGACAGCAACCGCGTTTGTCTCACTGCTGTGAGACATAGAACTGTCTTACACAAAGGTGCCTAACACCCAATGAAATTGAGGATAAACACTGGGAAATAAGCACACTGTTTAAATGGCAAAAGTTTACACTTGAGAACTTTAGAGCAGGAAATGATACCTATTTCAGATAGACTTTTTAAGTAAACCATACAAAGTGGTAAAAGAATCAAAGAGACAAAGAAAGTCTGCCTGAATAGAGAAGGAAGCAGTTAAGAACTACCACCAAAGGTGTCTTCCTGAATCCTTTTCCTCTCTGAAGGTTCAAATCATCTAGCTTCAAATGAAAGTAAAAAAATAGGTGGAAAATAGAGAATTGCCCTTTCTAATCTTCCTAGTTTGGAATTCCTTTTTAAATAGCAGCTTTCAAATATATTTTTTATAATAAATGTTTTATCTTGTAACATTTACATTCTCATTTAAGGCAAATATGAAGTTCACTCAAAAGCAGGGCAGCTAAGGAGTTATTTGATGAGGCAGTCTTTGTTGCTATTTCAAAAGGCCAAAATAAGGCTAAGAGGAGGAAAATTTCACCTTAAAGTGATTCGGTAAGTTGGTTAAGATTTAGAAAGACACCCTAAGTGCAAGTGCTGTTTTTTTTGGGTAAAATCCATGCAGTCTAGATGCAGTTCTGCTCAAAATCCAACATGCAAATGCCTATCTGCAATCAGCAGACACAGGCAGACAAAATTTAACCTAAAATGCAAATTCTCAAAACTTAAGCACACTTAAAAGGTAAACTAGCCTACAAATCCAGTAATTGATACTGTCACTTCTGGTTTTGAAGGAAATCATAAAGCAAAATTCTTGAGTATCCTTAATTTTTAGGTTTATTTAAAAACAAAAATTATGAAAATTAGATTTGAATATGAGATGTTCCAAATCACTAACAATGGGTGAATGGGTACAATCAATCAGTATAGTCATTCTGATTTGATAGCTATCACCGTGAATCGTCACTCTGATTTGATAGTTCACTGTGAACTTTAACCATTTGCAAGCTTTTTTTTTTTTTTGGATACAGTAAATCAGTACCAATGAGAGCTTTTTAAATGACCTGAAACACTACAGGTAAGTATTCCAATCAAAAACTCCAAAATGCTCCAAAATCTGAAATTTTTTGAGTGCAGACATGACATTGAAAAGAAATGCTCATTGGAGCATTTTGGATTTCACATTTTTGTATGAGAGCTGCTCAGCTGGTAAATATAATGCAAATATTCAAAAATTGAAAAAAATCCAAACTTAAAACACTTCTGGGCCCAAGAATTTCAGATAAGGGATACTCAACCTGTATCATCTTTAACTGCCTTTCAAACCACTTTCAACTAAAGACTACTGAATTTAGACTTTTAAAAGAATGTAAATGCAAAAATTCTTCACATTAAGATGAAAAATAGGAGGATTAAAAACAGGAGGTTCACTTTTATTTTGCTAATCCGTCAAAATATATTCAAGCATAGCACGAAAATTATATTCAACACTAGCTTCTGTACCACCTGCTCCCATGAACTCTTAAATCTGAATAATGTTCAGATAATTCTCATAGGTGGAAGGGGTCAAAACATACAACCAGTTGTCCGTCCTCCCCAAGTCCCACATGCCAAAATGCTTTTGCATATAAAGTGACAAGAGGAACCCAGAAGTGACTAAATACCACTATGCTTTTTTCTTCACTACAGTTTATAGCAATTTTAAGGGTAGACACATGACAATGAAGTGTTAATATACCATGAACAGGACAGGTTGCCTTCCTAATAAACAGAAAATCCTATTACATAATTCAATTGCAAACTTTAGAAGCCACTATATTCCCATGTTGGGAATATAAAATGACAATAACCTTATTAAACTGAAAACTCTGAGAAAGGTGAACTACTATTCCAATTGACCCAGGTCTTCCCACCAAAACTGAGTAAGTCAAGCAGAGTAGTATTTAACAATTGCAACGAAAAATCTCAGAATCATTTTCTGTATCCTAGAGGCCACTCTACAGCCAACAAAAAGTTGGACCAAATTACCAAATGAAGTAGTCCACATGTAATTTGTATATCACTAGAATTAAAAGACAGAAATGTATGGAAACTGTAGATTTGAGAGCAAAGGATTTGACTATGTGTTAATCACATCAATGTGCAAAAACATTCACCCCATTTGTCAGAGGATATAACACTATTTGTACCAAGCATCCGCTACCCTTTGTCAAAGTGACTACTGAGCAGCCATAACTTAGCCTAATAATCTTAACCTTTCTTCATACTTCTTTAAAAGCCCTGTCAATCAGAAAAAAAAAAAATCTGGCAAGAACTAGACCTTTAGGAATTGAACAGTGACAAAAAGTTAAAAAATGGTTCAATATTAAAATATTATTTTATTTTAAAGCCCAATAATCTTTCAGAAAGTTTCTTAGTATAGCTTTGAGCCTTCAACATCAATATTTAAGTCAAATATTTAAGTTAAATATTATCATAACATCAAGTTAAGCACACTAGATTAAAAGGTACTCTGAACCCACCCACCAGGTTATACATACTCTCACTCAATCATGTAAAGAATTGAATTCTTTATTTGTGATATCCATAAACGTTGCTATTCTATATTTCTATTCAGAAAGGCAATTTTCTCCTATTATCAGTTTTTTCTTCTCTTATAAACAACAACTTGAATGCTATTGCATGAAAGGGCTACAAATATACATTTGTTAACCAAGCAGAATACACAGATATTTTGCTTTACAACTTGCACCTAAAATACCAGTATACGTAGCTGGTTCATTAGTTGTCATAGCAATTTAGGGCTATTGCCCAAGCTATGCATAGCAGTTTACATTTTCAAACCTCATATAGAAAGGGCAATTGTGATATGAACTGGCAACTACATTCCTGTGAAGCCCATCTCAGTTACAAGCAAACGTGTAACTTCCAAGTCTGCAAAGAATTCTGATGGCAAAACTTCTATATCTGATGTAATTGTCCTAAGCAAGTTTTTAAACAAATTGTTTCGCAGCTACTCTGCCATTCTGCCAGTAGGTGGTGCTACAAAGATCGGGAAAAGGATTTCCAAGAGGACAACAGTTCAGATATAGGGGGAAAAAAAAAAAAACCGTTTAAACCTGCTCTGAAAGTACAAAAACGCATCTGAGGGTAAAATATAACCCTTATTTTTAACCATTCATTACAGATAAACCAGTAAGAGGGATGAAACTAGGCCATCTGAAAAATTTTAAACAGTTTATATGAATGACATGCTTAACACAAACTATATAGAACTACACAGTACACAGTTTGAAGTAAATTGTCATAGAAATGACCAACCATGTCAAGATGGTAAGCAAATCGCTTAGTACAAGGGATGGATGCACAGAAACTTAAGAGTTTAAAAAGCCACATCCACCACTTCAAAAGTTTTGCCTGTAAGGGATATAATTCAACACGCAACTAGCAGGGCAACGGGGGGCGGGGGGGGAGAACCACAGGACCTCTTAAGTTTCTCTAAGTACACATCAAGAATAAAGAATTAACACGTAAAGTCTTAAACAAATATCCCTTAAAAACGGTACGGAATGGATCCTAGAAAAGAAATGTTAGACATGTACGGTCAAACACAATGATTTATTAAAAATAAAACGTAAAAATGATTTTTGTACATATGCTTCCAAATTTCAGGCATGGGATCCAAGTAGATTTCATAGAAAACGCTGTAGCCAGGTTATCAAGTCCTTACAACAAAGTAAACTACCCCCCACCCCAACCCCCGCCCAGGTTTTGCTACAGAATCAGCAAGTTCACTCCCTCCCTCCCCCCAAAAAACACAAATTAAAACAAGACATTTTGCTAGTATAAAAACGACCAAGGTCCAAGTAATAATAAAAAAATAGAGTCCATCAATGACTGTAACACAAAAATGTGTATGTGGGGCCGAGTCCATCTTCAGAGGGAGAGACAAGAGAGGTGGCAGGCAAATAGAGGAACACCCCCAAGGGTAAGCAGCCTTAGAAGTGGCTCCCCCAAGGGCAAAACAGGGAAGGCGGTGGTGTGTGTGTGAGGGGGTGGGGCTTAGGAGTTGACCCCACTTGGGTTGTTGAAAAGAGCTACCCCAATAGCCACTCCCAGGCATTTTAAATTTTCTTTTAGAAGGAGCTCCCTCCATAGCCACCCCCACCTCCATAGCCGCCTCTGTAAGGTCCACTATTACTGCGACCGCCCCAGCTGCTGCCTCCGCCGCCGCCGCCGCTCTTCATGGGCCCATAAGAGGACTGATGCTGACTGTAGCTGCCGAAGCCGCCGAAGCCGTTACCGTAGTCGTTCCCACCGTAGGACGAACCGCCGCCGCCGCCTCCGTAAGCATTGTAGCCGCCGCCACCGCCGCCGCCGTAACCACCGTAGCTGTTGTAACCGCCGCCGCCGCCCTTGGAAAGGCCGTTCTGGTCTCGACCACCGCCGCGCCCCCGGCCGCCTCGGCCGCCCCGGGAGGATCGGGAGCCGCCTCCACCCCCACCGGAGTAGATATCCTCCTTGGGGACTGCCTTCTTCACCTCCACGCGATGGCCCTGAATCGGATGGAACTTGACCACCGCGGCCTTGTCTGCCGCGTCGTGATTCTGAAAATACACGAAGCCGAATCCACGCTTCTTGCCGGACTGCTTGTCGGCAATAATCTCGGCCTTTTCCACGGTGCCAAACTGCGAGAAGTGCTCGATCAGGTCGCCCTCAGCCACGTCTCCCTTAAGGCCGCCGACAAAGAGCTTCTTAACCTTGGCGTGGGCACCGGGCCGCGCCGAATCCTCCCGGGACACCGCCCGCTTCAGCTCCACAGTGTTGCCGTCCACGGCATGGGGCGAGGCGGCCATGGCGGCGTCGGCCTCCTCCACATTGGAGTAGGTCACGAAGCCAAAGCAACGGGAGCGCTTGGTCTGGGGATTCACCACCACCACGCAGTCCGTCAGAGTCCCAAAGGCCTCAAAGTGGCCGCGCAGGCCCGACTCACTCGTCTGCACATTGAGGCCGCCGATGAACAGCTTACACAACTGGGAATTCTCCATCTCCAAGGCTCGGGCCTTGCCCCCGCCCTGCGAGCTCCGAGGTTTCGCCGTCGCCGCCGTTATCGTTGGTTAAGGCCTCTACACAGCTTGGGCCCAGCCGTTGCTGGAGCCACCCCCGCCGGTCACCGACAGGGAAGGGAAAAAGGGAAGGGGAGGGAAGGAAGGAAGAAAGGAAGGGGGAGGGAAGGGGAGCGGTGCCGGCGAAAGGGCGAGCCGAGGAGACTGGAAGACAACCAAGGCCACCGCTACCGCCGCCGCCGCCGCCACCTCCGCTCCCCTATCTGGGCACCACACAAAGAGGCCGCTGAACGCGCGCGCACCCTCCCCGAGGCGTGCGTCACCGCCGACGTACGGCAGCCTAGGGCTGCCCTCCAATCCCCGCCTCGCTCCCCTTAATCCCGCCTACCGCGCCGCAGCGCCGCTCTAGATCACGGACTCCCCGCCCTCCGCGGTCTATTCAAGCCCGCGGCCTGTGCCGCTCCCGCCTCCCCTTCTGCCAGCCCGCTCTCATTCCCGAGCGCCCTACTGTCCCTTGACATGGGTCCCTCCCTGCCCTCCGCGCACCGCCGCGATTCATTTCCTCCTAGCACTGCGGCTGTTCCCAGTGTTTCTCCCCCTCCCCTTTCCTCATCCCCGCGCCCAACTCCGCAGTGGCGTTCGCGCCAGCCCCTTGAGAGACATGTCAGTTCAGCCAATCACCGTGATCCCCTCGCACCCACTTCCGTTTTCGGCAGCTGTTGGACGGGCGCGCTCCCCGGTGCGCGCTTGCCCCGGCGCCCCCAGCATGCAGAGCCTGTCTGCCACCCCCTCGCCTTCTGCAGCCCAGGGTTTTGCAGGGGAGAGAGTAGCAGGCGCGCTGGGGGCCATTCCCAGCGGATGCGGCCTGGGGCGCCACGCGCGGGCTTTTTGAAAACTTGACGTTGGGGTTGGGGGCCTGGATCTACCCGCCGCCTTTCCGCTCGTCCGCTACACCTGGCGTCCCCGCCCCACCTCCCGCCCGCACAAAGATGGAGGGCAGAGGCCTGGTCCACGAAGGCGGTTATTAACCGTTTACGGTGGGCCGACATGCGGTTAAACTAAAACTTTGCCACGTGGCCCTGCGCAAAAGCGAGCCCGAGGCGGCGGTGTGAAAGACAAGGGAACCAAAGAGCTTCAGACATTACGAACCAGACGAGGCGCTACATCCCTGCCACCCTCCCGCCATCCTTGAAGCCCTCCCACGACGCCCTCTCAGAAGGAGGCCCTTTCAGGTCCCCTTGGCATACTCCAAAATTTTCATTTAACCTCAGTGAATGGGTTTTTATGTGTAATTTACATCATCCATGTGTTGCTTTCTTGTAACTAGAATGTTAGTTTTTTGTTTTTTGTTTTTTGTTTTTGAGATGAGTTTCACTTTTGTTGCCAAGGCTGGAGTGCAGTGGGGCAATCTCGGCTCAGCAGCCTCCGCCTCCTGGGTTCAAGCTGTTCTCCTGCCTCAGCCTCCTGAGTAGCTGAGATTACAGGCGCCCACCACCATGCCCGGCTGATTTTTGTATTTTAGTAGAGATGGGGTTTCACCATGTTGGTCAGGCTGGTCTGGAACTCCTGACTTCAGGTGATCCATCTGCCTCGGCCTCCCAAAGTGCTGGGTTACAGGCGTTAGCCACCGCGCCTAGCCTAGAATGTTAGCTTTGCTTGTTTTTTGTGTTTTGTTTTGTTTTTTGTTTTTTTGAGACGGAGTCTCGCCCAAGCTGGAGTGCTACGGCACGATTTTGGTTTACTGCAACCTCTGCCTCCCAGGTTCAAGCGATTCTCCTGCCTCAGCCTCCCGAGTAGCTGGGACTACAGGCACGCACCACCACGCCTGACTAATGTGTGTATTTTTTAGTAGAGACAGGGTGAACATGTTGGCCGGACTGGTCTCAAACTCGTGACCTAGTGATCCTCCCGCCTCGGCCTCCTAAAAGTAGAATGTTAGCTTTTTAAAGGTGTTGGTTAGACGAACGTTTTACAGAGAGAAAGAGAGATCATATAGCCCTAAGTCACTGCTTTTAGTGCCCTCACTCAGATGGGAATGGAAGAAAATTACAACGGCTTCCATTTATTGAGCCTTTGTGTGCCAAGCAAGATACATGGGGTGGGACATAGTTAATATGAGGCATTACGTGACCAAAAGCCTCCAAAACTATATGGTAAATACTGAAGAAGTTAAGAGGAATTCCTCACCGTATCCTCAAGTATTCAGGAAAGATTTAGGAAAGAATTGGAAGTTGCACTGAACCTCAGAGCCAAAGACTAGTTAGTATCCTAAACAAATTAAGGCTGGAACAGAAAACCAAGTACCACAAGTTCTCACTTACAAGTGGGAGCTACACATTGAGTACATATGGACACAAAAGAAGGGAACATTAGGTCTTTTTTAAGGATGGCGGGTGGGAGGAGGGTGAGGACTGAAAAACTACCTATGAGGTATTATGCTGGTGACTTGGGTGACAAAATTATCTATACACCAAACCCCCAAGACAATCTACCCACATAACAAACCTCCACACGTGTCCCTTGAACCTAAAATTAAAAATTGGAAAGGAAAAAAAAAAGATTTTTATATGGAGTTTACTTGAGCAAAATCCAGAGGGAACATAAGCTTCAAGAGACAGGGAGTGGACCAGTTAGTTTGAGAGGAGCAGGCAGTTTTAGATAGAAAACAGTAAGAGGTAAGACAGGTTGAGGGTCTTTAATACTATGAAATGATACTATGGAATGTGTTGAATCTTAGGTTAAGTAGTTAGGGGGATATTGTAACAAAGGTAAATAGATGGACTAAAGTTTGAGGGTAAACTCGTCTGGTCTATCACTTACCCTGTAACCATCCAGTTATGTGACTTTGGGCAAGTTACTTAACCTTTTTAAAAATGTAATCAGTTTTATTATCTTAAAATGGGAATAGTAAAACATCTTTCTGTTGTAGTGAAAATTAAAGAGATTCTACATGTATACATGCCTGGCACATAGTAAGTGCTCAGTTTGTCCAATTATATGAATCCTATGCCTGGTGGTGGCAACATGGCTGTCAACAACAGACAAAAACCTCTGCCCTCATGATGCTTACATTCTAGTGGGAAGAAGCAGACAATAAACAAGAGTGGTATGTTAGATAGTGATAAATTACATTGGAAAAAAAAACGAAAGAGGACAGGAGAAAGCTATTAACCATGTTATTACAAAAAAAAAAAAATTCAAATGTCAGGATTTGCCTATTGATAATAAAGAAAAGGGAAAGTGGGCTGGGCACAGTGGCTCATGCCTGTAATCCCAGCACTGTGGGGGGCTGAGGCAGGCAGATCACTTGAGGTCAGGAGTTCAAGACCAGCATGGCCAACAAATTGAAACCGCATGTGTGGTGGCGCATGCCGTAATCCCAGCTACTTGGGAGGCTGAAGCAGGAGAATTGCTTGAATGCAGGAGGCAGACGCTACTGTTAGCGGAGATGGCACCACTGTTTTAGAGTCATCCAAATCTTAAACCAGTAAAAGATGAACTTCCGAAGGAATAAAGACCATAACTTACGAAAACTGTTACTTTAGGAATTTACAATTTTAGTAGATAGTTTTTGCCTACATTGTTTTTAAATAATAGTTTACCAGCAGTGCCCAACCTTTCTGGCACCAAAGGCCTATTTCATGAAAACAATTTTTCCACAGACCAGGATGTGATTTCAGGATGATTCAAGTGCATTACATTTATTGTGCACTTTATTTCTATTATTATTGCATCATAATATTCAATGAAATATAATAATTATACAACTCACTGTAACATAGAATCAGTGGGAGTCTTGAGCTTGTTTTCCTGCAACTAGCCGGTTCCCATCTGGGGGTGACACCCAAAGTGTGTTCAGCCTATGTCCAATTTACTCCATAATCTCGTTTTGGTTGCTGTCACTGCAGAAAACCCTGCATCACAAATATAGGATGCTGGAAATGGAAGCAGGCTTTTCAGTGCTTTTGTGGCAATCTCAGGATATTCCACCTTGACTTTAATCCAGAATGTATGGAAATTTGAAGTTGTCTCAAACATACAAGGTCGCCGTCACCTGCAATCTCAAGCAGTTGATCCTCTTCCAGTATGGACAAAGTCGATTCTCCTGGCTTATTCACAAATGGGTGGTGGATCCATTCCTTCCCAGTTCAGGGTTTTTTTGTGGTTGGCAAGTAAAGCTGAAACTCTTTTGAAAGCTGAGCTAGGTGATCATGTACCAGCTGGGAGAAAGAAGGTCCTGGCTCAGCCTCTTTCAAAATCTCTGCTAATGTTTGAAACATGTCAGAAATCCCAATGTTCACTCGTCGCCCCCAAAATTCCAGTTTGGTTTTGAATGCAGCCCCTTTATCTGCTGATTTGAACACAGTTGTTGTTCTCCCCTGAAGTGACAGATTGAATTCGTTGAGCAGGCTGAATGTGTCACACAAGTAAACAAGTTTTGCCACCCATTCTATGTCACTGAAATGTGCTGCCAGTGGTGACTGTTTTTGTAAAAGAAATCGCTGGAGTGGCTCTCATAACTCAAAAACTCTGGCCAGTTATCTACCTTTAGAAAGGCATCTCATTTCTTATACACATCTCACAGAGTTGCACAAATAGACGTGAGTTAAGGGCATGCACTTTAATGTCATTGATAATTTTAATCACATCCTGCAAAACGTTAAGTTTAGGTGATGATTTTCAGCTACCCAGCATTTCTCTATAGATGACACAGTGCATAGACTCACATTCAGAAGTGACCTCTTTGACCTGAGTAGTGAAACCAGAAAGTCATCCAGTCATGTCAGCCACTCTGTGCATATACTGACACAAAATGACCAATTCCATTTTCCTATATGTAATCATTCGAAGTCTTGAATAGTTCTGCACCTGTGAGTTGGTTGGCAACAAAAGTGCACATAACATATCCCCCTGCACATCCTCCTGAAAAAGATACGGCACAATAACAAGCATTGTTGTCTTGTTATCAACATCGGTAGACTCATTAACCTGGATTGCATACCATTGTGATGCATTAATCCTCTCTAGCAATTGTGCCCCAATATCCTCTGCTATTTCATCAGTTTGTCTAGTTATGGTACTAGCCGAAAAAGGAACACGTGCCACCTTTTGAACTCCAGCCTCTCCTAAAAGTTCATGACAAATGTCCTTAGCAGCAGGCAGGAACAACTCTTCACCAGCGGTAAAGGGCTTCTTAGCTTTAGCAATGCAGTTAGCTGCTAAGAATGATGCTCTCAGTACAGATACATTTGATGAAGTGGTGGCCTTCAATAATTGCTTCTGGTTTTTTGTTTGTTTGTTTTTCAGACAGGGTCTTGCTCTTTCACCCAGGCTGGAGTGCAGTGGCACAATCTTGGCTCACTGCAACCTCTGCCTCCTGGGTTCACGTGATTCTCATGCCTCAGTCTCCCGAGTAGCTGGGACTACAGGTGCACACCACCACACCCAGCTAATTTTTGTATTTTCAGTTGAGACAGGGTTTCGCCATATTGGTCAGGCTGGTCTCAAACTCCTGGCCTCAAGCAACCCACCCACCTCAGCCTCCCAAAGTGCTGGGATTACAGGTGTGTGAGCCACCGTGCCTGGCCAATTGCTTCTGCTCTTTGTGTTCATTTGAAAAACTTTTGAAAAACTCCAAAGCCTTGACTTTTAATACAAGGTGCTAGGTCTCCATGTGGAGAAGCAGTTTTGAAGGTTTCATGGCTTTGCTGGATAGCCAGTTGCCATATGTTATACAAAGCGGGCTTGTAGAATGTTAATCACCTGTTGCAATGAACCTGTAATTTAAGTAGGACTCTTGGTGTTTTCTTTTAAATGCAGCTTTATTTTTGATGGCAGTCTTAATGTCTTCTGATGTCTCATGAGTCGGTCTGTCCCCCTTGACAAAGAAGCTCTCCAGTGACATTTGTTTTTTACTCATTTTGGCTAGGGTTAGCTTGTGGGCTAACAAAACTGTGACTGAGACAAGTGCATAGCGTGGGAAAGAGGCACGGATGGAAGTGGGAAATAAAATAATGGGCAGGCCATGCTCAGACTAAAATAAGTGTCAGATTCTGACAGCCTGCCACCACTTGTAGCTGTACAATTGAAGTACATCAATTCGCTTGCCACTATAAAGCCTACCACCAGCCATGGCTTAATTGTCACTTGCCACTTGCTGATAGGGTTTTGATATGAGTCTGTGATTTATTATGGTCTCTGTGCAGTCAAACCTCCCTGCTAATGTTAATCTGTATTTGCAGCCACTCCCCTGCATTAGCATTACCACCTCAGCTCCATCTCAGATCATCAGGCATTAGATTCTCATAAGAAGTGCACAACCTAAATACCTCACATGTGCAGTTCACAATAGGGTTCATGCTCCTATGAGAATCTAATGCCACCACTGATGTGACAGTAGGCGGAGATCAGGAGGTAATGTGAGCAATGGGGAGCAGCTGTAAATACAGATGAAGCTTCACTCGCTCACCCAACACTCACTTCCTGCTGTGCGGCCCAGTTCCTAATGGACCATAAACCGATACCGGTCCATGGCCTGGGAGGTGGGATCCCCTGACCTATACCACCTAAATGGGGATCCATTAGGGTTTTCATTTCTATTGACTAATAAAGCTTCATAGAGGCAAATGTCAGGTCTAAACAACTTACATATAGTAGGGTGGAGGGATGATCAGAGACAATACAAGAATGTTGTAGAGACATTAAGAAAGCCAGGATACATGCAGTATGATTGGAATGTTAAGTTTTTTTGTGTCAGTTTGTTTGTTTTTTGAGACAAGAGTCTTACTCTGACACCCAGGCTGAAATGCAGTGGTGCAATCTCAGCTCACTGCAATCTCCACCTCCAGGGTTCAAGCCATTCTCCTGCCTCAGCCTCCTGAGTAGCTGGAATTACAGGCATGTGCCACCATTCTTGGCTAATTTTTGTATATTTAGTAGAGTTGGGGTTTCACAGTGTTGACCAGGCTGGTCTTGAACTCCTGACCTCAGGTGATCCACCTGCCTCTGGCTCCCAAAGTACTGGGATTACAGGCATGAGCCAACACACCAGGCCAGAATGTTAGATTCTTTTTGGAGATTAGATCAGTAAAGGTAGGGACAGTCAATAAAAGGAGTGCTATGTAAACACTTAAATGATGCAGTCAATTTCCTACTCTAGGTCATTAAGGGGGAAAAACTATTTTTTTCTACTTTGCCTTTTAGATCATTGCCTGAGTTTACTTTGTTTCTTTAACTTGCTTACAGGTATCTCAGCCTTCAAAAATAAAACATTTAAAAATATAACTGAAATTTAGACTACCTTTGGCTTCCATCCCTCCTGCAAGCTTGATTACAAAAACCTAATGGAAGGTGATGGTTACACAAGTCATAGAACCACACACTAAAAACAGTGTGTTTTAATATATCTAAATTATACATAGAAAGAGAAAGAATGAACTGAGAAAGAAAGGAAAGACTATGGCCAGCTATATTTCCAGAAAGCAGCAACTGTGATTTTTTAAAATCAACTTTTTAAAATTACATCCATGTTTATTGTGCAGTTAGGATTCTGCTATGAACTAAATTGTGCACCCCTGGTCCCCACTCTCAAATTCATATATTGAAGTCATAACTCCCAGTACCTCCAAATGTAACCATAATTGAAGATAATGTTTCAAAAGAGGTGATTACATTAAAATGATGTCATTAGGATGGGGCCCTACTTCAATATGTCTGGTGTCACAAGAAGAGACAACAGGAGCACAAGTGCATAGAGGGACGACCATCTGCAAGCCAAGGAGGAGAGGCCTCAGAAGAACCCCAAAATGCCAGCACTTTATCTTTGACCTCCATCCTCCAGAACTAGGAGAAAGTAAATTTCTATTGTTTAAGCCACTCATTCTGTAATATTTTGTTATGACAGCATTAGCAAACTAGTACAGGTTCCATTTTTATTTATTCAGGGTCAACATTTCAAAAGGGCATTCTTTGCCACTTGTGGTGAAAGTATATTTTTTCTAGTGGACCCTAACAACTCATATCAAAAGCTTTTAAATTTGGCCCATTCTTTTGAACCATCAATTACACTTCCAGAATTATATCACAGTGAAATAATTCAGGACCTATATAAGGATTTAGCTATAAAGATATTTATTTTAATTTGTTTATACTAGAAAAAAAGTTGGAAATGACCTAATAGTCCCAAAATAGCTATCTAATAGGGAAACAATTAAGTGCTCCAGGTAAGAATACTATATTATGAAGTACTAAAATTGATATTACAGAGGAAAAAGTCATGACTTGCATTTAGATATAAATCTCATACCATCAAGATAATGTATAAAAAGTCACACTATTTATTTTGCCAAATCAAATTAAGTCTGACTTAATTTGAACCCCATACTTGTCAGAATGGCAAAAATGTCAACATGTCATTACGGGGGTTCCTTCTACCTTTTTTCATGCAAAGGCACTTGCCTCTCTCTCTTTAATAAAATGCTTTTTGTGGAGGAAAAAAAAAAAAAAAAAAAACAAGAGGAGGATTGTCTTTAAAAGGGTCTCTCCTGAGGTGAGAAAATGAACAGACCATTTTGTTGTGGTGATGTTAATTGTACCTTGTTCTTCTGCCTGTATATTCCCTTGCCTCAAGAGCAAAATCTAGGCTTTTAGACGGGAGAATTGTATTTGTCTCTTCCAGATGGAAGGAAATGTTGAAGGAGAGCTGGGCGCAGTGGCTCATGCCTGTAATCCCAGCACTTTGGGAGGTTGAGGCGGGTGGATCACGAGGTCAGTATATTGAGACTATCATGGCTAACACGGTGAAACCCCGTCTCTACTAAAAAATACAAAAAATTAGCTGAGGCAGGAGAATGGCATGAACCCGGGAGGTGGAGCTTGCGGTGAGCCGAGATCGCGCCACTGCACTCCAGCCTGAGTGACAGGGCGAGACTCCGTCTCAAAAAAGAAAAAGAAAAAGTTGAAGGAGGAGGGCTTAGTGTGAATAAAAGATAGCTTCCCAAGTCTAGAAGTGACAAGAAGCTTCTGAGTTTTCCCCACTGGAGGAAGCCAGTATACAGCCCCCTCCACCCCCAACTCCACCCCATCCCCCACATCATTGATAACACTGAAGGCTGAACATTAATTATCTTGAAAGTAAGGTATACCACCTTGGTGTTGGAACCAGATCCATGTAAACCTGGAACTTTTGTATACACAACTCTAGTAATAATAGGGATTGAATTGCCAGCCAGATGGGTAGGAGGTTGAGGCAGATGATCAGAATTAGAGGACTAAACAAATTTAAACATTTCTCAGAATATCTGTTCCCTAAAACACACACACCCAAGTACATACACATGCACAAACTCATACACAGAATATGTACCTTCTAAATTGAAAGTATTTAGAGCTTTCTACTGTCATTTATTTATCATTTCATTTAATTCATTCATGGGCTAGGTGTTGTGAATAAAGAAAAGTCTCTGGCCTCTAGTCTTGGGAGCTCAACAGTCTTGGGAGAAAGAGAAAATCAACAATTAAAATACATATGACAAGTAGTATAACAGAAGTTGTAAACACAGTGTATTAGGATAGAAATGAAGAAACCCAGAGTTCAGTAAATTCTTCAAATGAAAACTGACTTCGGAAGTACGTATAATATTTAGGCCTACAAGAAGGTACAGGAAACGGTGTGTGTACATGCTGTGTTTGGAATTGAAAAGTAACTATCAAAAATGTGATGGTGTGCTTTGCAGATGCCGCCACTGAGGAAAACCCTATACTACCAGCCATGGTCAACCCCACCATGTTCTTTGACATTGCCGTCGTCGACGAGCCCTTGGGCCGCGTCTCCTTCGAGCTGTTTGCAGACAAGTTTCCAAAAACAGCAGAAAATTTTCATGCTCTGAGCATTGGAGAGAAAGGATTTGGTTATAAGGGTTCCTGCTTTCACAGAATTATTCCAGGGTTTATGTGTCAGGGTGGTGACTTCACATGCCATAATGGCACAAGTCCATCTATGGGGAGAAATTTGAAGATGAGAACTTCATCCTAAAGCATACAGGTCCTGGTCCTGACATCTTGTCCATGGCAAATGCTGGACCCAACACAAATGGTTCCCAGGTTTTCATCTGCACTGCCAAGACTGAGTGGTTGGATGGCAAGCATGTCTTTGGCAAAGTGAAAGAAGGCATGAATATTGTGGAGGTCATGGAGCACTTTGGGTCCAGGAATAGCAAGACCAGCAAGATCACCATTGCTGACTGTGGACAACTTGAATAAGTTTGACTTGTGTTTTATCTTAACCACCAGACCATTCCTTCTGTAGCTCAGGAGTGCACCCCTCCACCCCATTTGCTCACAATATCCTAGAATCTTTGTGCTCTCGCTGCAGTTCCCTTTGGGTTCCATGTTTTCCTTGTTCCCTCCCATGCCTGCTGGATTGCAGAGTTAAGTTTATGATTATGAAAAACTAAATAACAAAAAAAAGTGATGGTATATATTAGTTTCCTATTGCTGCTGTAAGAAATTACCAGAAATTTAGTGACTTAAAAAAAACCACACAAATATATTATAGTTCTGTAGGTCAGAATCAAGGTGTTGGCAGGGCTGTGTTTCTTTCTGTGTTTCTTTCTTTCTTTCTGGAGGCTCTATAAGAGAATCTCATTCCCTGCCTTTTCCAGCTTCAAATGCCAGCCTCATATTCCTTGGCCTGTGGTCCTCTTCCATATTCAAAGCCAACAATAAGCCAGTTGAGACTTTCTCACTGACACTAACTCTTCTGTCTCCCAGATAATCCGGGTGCAATGGACTGAATGTGCCCCCCAAAATTAAAATGTTGAAACCCTAATCCCAATGTGACAATATTTGGAGGTGGGACCCTGAGGAGGTAATTAGGTCATGAAAGTGAAGCCCTCATGAATGGGATTAGTGCCCTTATAAGAAGAGCCCAGAGGGCTAGCTAGCTCTCTTTCTACCAAGTGAGGATACAATGAATGAGAAGTAGGCAGACTGCAACCTGGATGGGGCCCTCACCAGAACCCAACCATGCTGGCACTCTGATCTTGGAGTTGTAGCCTCCAGAACTGTGAGAAATAAATTTTTGTTGTTTATAAGCCATTCAGGATATGGTACTTTGTTATAGCAGCCCAAACTAAGACACCAGAATAATCCGTTTATTATAAAGTCAGCTGATTAGCAACCTTAATTCCTCTTTGTCATGTAACATAACACATTCTCAGGTCCCAGGGATTAAAATGTGGACGTGTTTGCAGGACCATTATTCTGTCTACCTAAGGTGGGAACAAGAAAACTAGCCTGATGAATAGAACAGTACCTCACATCTCAATATTAATGCTGAATGTAAATAACCTAAATGCTCCACTTAAAAGATACAGAATGGCAAAATGAATAAAAATCCACCAACCAAGTATCCGCTGTCTTCAAGAGATTTGCCTGATACATAAGGAGTCACATAAACTTAAGGTAAAGAGGTGGAAGAAGATATTCCATGCAAATGGACACCAGAAGCAAGCAGGAGTAGCTATTCTTGTGTCAGATGAAACAGACTTTAAAGTAATAATAGTTTAAAAAGACAAAGAGGGATATTATATAATGATAAAAGGATTAGCCCAACAGGAAAATTTCACAATCCTAAATATATATGCACCTAACACTGGAGCTCCCAAATTTATAAAACAATTACTATTAGACCTAAGAAATGAGATAGACAGCAACACAATAATAGTGGGGGACTTCAATACTCCACTGACAGCACTAGACAGGTCATCAAGACAGAAAGTCAACAAAGAAACAATGGATTTAAACTGTACCCTAGAACAAATGGACTTAACAGATATTTACAGAACATTCTACCCAACAACTGCAGAATATACATTATTTTCATCAGCACGTGGAACATTCACCAAGATAGACCATATGATAGGCCACAGAACAAGTCTTCATAAGTTTAAGAAAATCAAAATTATATCAAGTACTCTCTCAGATCAAAGTAAAATAAAATTGGATATTAACTCCAAAAGGAACCCTCAAAATTATACAAATACATGGAAATTGGAAAATAAGTTATCTGCTCCTGAATGACCTTTGGGTCAACAATGAAATCAATATGGAAATTAGAAAATTCTTTGAATGAACAATAATAGTGACACATCCTATCAAAACCTCTGAGATACAGCAAAAGCAGTGCTAAGAGGAAAGTTCATAGCAATAAATGCCAACATCAAAAAGTCTGAAAGATCACAAATAGACAATAAGGTCACACCTCAAGAAACTACCGAAACAAGAACAAACCAAACCCAAACCCAGCAAAAGAAAAGAAATAACAAAGATCAGAGCAGAACAAAATAAAATTGAAACAAAAAAATACAAAAGATAAATGAAACAAAAAGCTAGTTCTTTGAAAAGATAAACAAAATCGATAGATCATTAGCAAGATTAACCAAGAAAAGAAAACAAAAGGTCCAAATAAGTGCAATTAGAAATCAAATGGGAGATATTACAATCAATGCCACAGAAATACAAAAGATCATTCAAGGCTACTAGGAACACCTTTGTGCACAAAAACTAAAAAACCTAGAGGAGATGGATACATTTCTGGAAATATACAACCCTCCTAGATTAAACCAGGAGGAAATAGAACAGACCAATGACAAGTAGCAATATTGAAACAGTAATAAAAAAAATTGCCAACAAAAAAAAGTCCAGGAGCAGATGGATTAACACTGAATTCTATCAGACATTTAGAGAAGAATTGGTACCAATCCTACTGAAATTATTTCAAAAGATAAAGAGGGAATCCTCCCTAAATCATTCTATGAAGCCGTATTACTCTAATACCAAAACCAAGAAAGGACCTAACAAAAAAAGAAAACTACAGACCAATATCCCTGATGAACAAAGATGCAAAAATCCTCAACAAAATACTAGCTAACCAATCCAACAGCATATCAAAAAGACAATACACCATGATTAAGTGGGTTTCATACCACGGATGCAGGGTTACTTTAAAATATGCAAGTCAATAAATGTGATGCGTAAACAGAATTGAAAACAAAAATCGGCCAGGCACGGTGGCTCACGCCTATAATCCCAGCACTTTGAGAGGCCAAGGTGGGTGGATCACCTGAAGTCAGGAGTTTGAGACCAGCCCAGCCAACAGAACCCCGTCTCTACTAATAATACAAAAATTATTCAGGTATGGTGGCACACGCCTGTAATCCCAGCTACTTGGGAAGCTGAGGCGGGAGAGTCGCTGGAACCCGGGAGGTTGAGGTTGCAGTAGGCTGAGATTGCACCACTGCATTACAGCCTGGGCAACAAGAGTGAAACTCCATCAGAAAGAAAGAGAGAAAGAGAGAAAGAGAGGGAAGGAAGGGAAGGAGAAGAGAAAGGAAGGAAGGAAGGAAGGAAGGAAGGAAGGAAGGAAGGAAGGAAGGAAGGAAGGAAGGAAGGAAGGAAGGAAGGGAGAGGAAAGAAGAAGGAAGAAGGACGAGGAGGAGGAGGAGCAGGAGGAGGAAGAAGAAGAAGAAGGAGGAGGAGGAGGAGGAGGAGAAGGAGAAGAAGAAGAGGAGGAGGAAGAAGAAGAAAAGAAAAAAAAGAAAACAAAAATCATATGACCATCTCAATAGACAGACCAACATTTGACAAAATTTAGCATCCCTTTATGATTAAAACCCTCAGTGTGATGGTTATTGACTTTTAGTGTTACTCCATTGTAGTCAGAGAAGATGCTTGGTATATTTTCAAATTTTTTTGAATGTTTTAAGACTTGTTTTTGTGACCTAACATATGGTCTGTCCTTGAGAATAATCCATATGTTGGTGAGAAGAATGTATATTCTGCAGCCGTTGGATGAAATGTTCCATAAATATTTCTTAGGTCCATTTGGTCTGTAGTGCAGATTAAGTCTGCATTTTAAAAAATTGAAATAATACCAAGCATCTTCTCTGACTACAATGGAGTAACACTAAAAGTCAATAATGAGAGGCATTTGGAAACTAGACAAACACATGGAAATTAAACAATATGCTCCTGAATGACCAGTGGTCAGTGAAGAAAGAAAAAAAATTGAAAAAATTTTTGAAACAAATGGTAATGGAAACACAACATACCAAAACCTATGGGTGACAGTTAGAGCAGTACTAAGAGGGAATTTTATGGCTACAAGTGTCTACATTGAAGAAGAAGAAAAACTTCAAATAAATAACCTAACAATGTGTACCTCAACATAATAAAACCCACATATAATAGACTCACAGCTAGTATCATACTTAATGGGGAAACCTGAAAATCTTTCCTCTAAGATCTGGAACACAAAAAGGATGCTCACTACTATACTGAATACTCACTACTATACTGAATACTATACTGTTGAATACTATACTGTTATTCAGTATAGTACTGGAAGTCCTAACTAGAGAGATCAGACAAAAGAAAGAAATAAAGGGCATCTAAATTGTAAATGAAGAAGTCAGATCATCCTTGTTTGCAGATGACATGATCTTATATTTGGAAAAATCTAAAGACTCCACAAAAAAAAACTGTTGGAACTGATAAAATCATTCATAAAGTTGCAGGATACAAAATCAAAAACAAAAATCAGTATCATTTCTATATGCCAACAGCAAACAATCTGAAAAAGGAATCAATAAAGTAATCCTACTTATAATAGCTACAAATAAAATTAAATACCTAGGAATTAACCAAAGAAGCAAAAGATCTCTACGATGAATACTATAAAACAATGATGCAAGAAATTGAAGAGGACACACAAAAAAATGGAAAGATAGTCCATGTTCATGGATTGGATGAATCAATATTGTTAAAATATCCATACTACCCAAAGCAATCTACAGAGTCAATGCAATTCCTATCAAAATACAATGACATTCTTCACAGAAATAGGAAATACAATCCTAAAATTTAAATGGAACCACAAAAAACAAAAACAAAAACAGAATAGCCAAAACTATTCTGAGCAAAAAGAACAAAACTGGAGGAATTGCATTACCTGACTTCAAATTATACTACAGAGTCAAGGTAACCAAAACAGCATGGTACTGGCATAAAAACAGACACATAGACCAATGGAACAGAAGAAAGAAGCCAAAAACAAATCCATACATCTACAGTGAACTCATTTTCAACATGGATACCAGGAACACACATTGGGGAAAGGATAGAGTATTCAACAAATGTGCTGGGAAAACTGGATATCCATATGCAGAAGAATGAAACTAGACCCCTATCTCTCACCATATACAAAAATCAAATAAAAATGGATTAAAGATTTAAATCTAAGACTTCAAACTATGAAACTACTGAAAGAAAACATTGTGAAAACTCTCCAGGACATTAGAGTGGGCAAAGATTTCTTGAGTAATACCTCACAAGCACAGGTGAACAAAGGGAAAATGGTCAAATGGGATCACATCAAGTTAAAAAGCTTCTGCACAGCAACGAAAACAATCAACAAAGTAAAGAGACAACACAGAGAATGGGAAAAAATATTTACAAACTACTTATCTGACAAGAGATTAATAACCAGAATATGTAAGGAGCTCAAACAGCTCTAGGAAAAAATCTAACAATCCAATTAATAAATGGATAAAAAATCTCAATAGACATTTCTCAAAAGAAGACATAAAAATGACAAACAGGTATATGAAAAGGTGCTCAACATCCCTGATCGTCAGAGGAATGCAGATCAAAACTACAATGAGATAACTCATTCCATTTAAGATGGCTTTTATCCAAAGACAGGCAATAACAAACGTTGGCAAGGATGTGGAGTAAAGAGAACCCTCGTACACTGTGGGTAGAAATGTAAATTAGTACGACCACGATGGAGGTTCTTCAAAAAACTAAAAATAAAGCTACCATACGATCCAGCAATATCATTATTAGGTATAAACCCAAAAGAAAGAAAATCAGTATATCAAAGAGACATCTGCACTACCATGTTTATTACAGCACTATCCACAATAGCCAAGACGTGGAAGCAACCTAAGTGTCCATCGACAAATGAATGGATACAGAAAATTCATCCATAAAAAAGAATGAGATCCTGTCATTTGCAAAAATATGGATCGAACTGGAGGTCATTATGTTAAGTGAAACAAGCCAGACATAGAAAGACAAACTTTGGATGTTCTCACTTATTTGTAGGAGCTAAAAATTAAAACAATTGAATTCATGGAGATAGAGAGCCTGAGAAAGGTACTAGCGGAGAGGCAGTGAAGATGGCTAAAGGGGCCAGGCGCAGTGGCTCACGCCTGTAATCCCAGCACTTTGGGAGGCCAAGGAGGGCAGATCGCCTGAGGTCAGGAATTTGAGACCAGCCTGACCAATATGGTGAAACCCTGTCTCTACCAAAAATACAAAAATTATCTGGGTGTGGTGGCAGGTGCCTGTAATCCCAGCTACTTGGGAGGCTGAGGCATGAGAACCACTTCAACCCGGGAGGCAGATGTTGCAAGCAGTTAATCATGTCTGGAGCCGAGATTGCACCACTGCACTCCAGCCTGCACAACAGAGCAAGACTCCGTCTAAAAAATAAATAAGATGGCTAATGGGTACAAAAAGAGTTAGAATAAGTAAAAGCTAGTATTCGATAGCATAACAGGGTGACTATAGTCAATAATAATTTAATTGTACATTTAAAAATAACTAAAAAAGTGTAATTGGATTGTTTCTAACACAAAGGATAAATGCTTGAGGTGACAGACACCCCATTTACCCTGAGGTGATTATTACCCACTGCATGCTTGTATCAACATATTTCATGTATCCCACAAACATATACACCTATGTACCCACAAAAAATAAAAATTAAAAAAAAAATCAGCAGAGATTTAAAAAAGAACATTGAACAACACAAGGTATTAACAGAAAAATCTACACACACACACCCATACACATACACACACACACACACACACACGAGATTAAGCAAATATGGCAAAGTATATATAATTACTGACTCTAGGAGGAAGGTATATGGGTACTCATTGTATTTAACTTTTAACTTTTATATGTTTGAAAATCTTCATAACAAAGAAACACATTATATACCACTGTCAGGAAATATGCCATAATGGTTCAGTGATTCTATCCAGATGGTAGATTTATGGATGACTGTTATTTTCTTCTTTTACTTTGACACATTTTCTATAATGGACATATATTATTTTTATTATCAACAATTAAAGCCTTATTCTATTGAGCACTAAACAATTATCCTATCACGTGTCTATTGTAATGTGTCCTTTTTGCTAAACTACTTGATAGTATAATAGATATGACAGAGGCCAGCCACCTTTTCTATCCCTCTTCACATTTCTGAGGTCTCCCTCTTACAGGCACAAGTTTAGGGCAATTTGTGTTTGAACTCTGATGTCAGGAAGCATCTTGGGAAAAGTTTCTAGACAAGTGGTTGCTTTACTAGTTGGGGTACACCCTCCCTAATGTTGTGCCATCAGTTTTAGGGCCATATAAGTGACCCCCTGGATCAGGGAATGGCACCACCATCCAGCTGAGGTTGCTAGATGTCTTTTCCCTTGACAACCACCCCACCACCAATTCCACTTTCCAGATATGCTTAACTGCTTGCAATTCTCCTAAAAGACATGCTCTCTGAGCTCCAGGCCTTTGCACATATGGCACCCTTTGTCTAAATTAATGTTCCACAGCCTTTTTAATGTCATGGTGCACACAGAAAAAAATATTTATATGATACACAGTTGTAAAGTGGAAAGAATGTGGTGTTATTTACAAGGAACTTGCTAAAACATTCGATACAGAAGGTATTTAATATTTAAGAAATATCCATATTTAAGATATTTAGATATACTTGATACTTAATGTTATTTTAACAAAAACCTTTAGTTTACTAATTTAAAAATTACTTTGTTCTTTGTAATTTGAAATAATTCCAAACTTACAATAGAGTTGCAACAATAATAGTGCAAATAACATTTTTCCTGAAACAGTAGAGAGTAAATTGCTAACATGATGCCCCAGTACACTAAGACTTTAGTGTATAATTGCAGTGAACAAGGACATTCTCCTACGTAACCACAATATAATCATCACAATTAGGAAATTAACATTGATCCATCACTACCAACGAACCCACAATCTCCATTCAAGTTTTGACAATTGTCCGAATAATGTGAATGGATCTAGTCCAGAATCACGCTCTGCTTTTGGTTGTCATGCCTCTTAAGTCTCCTTGCCTTTGTTGAACCTGACTCTTTTGAAGATTGCAGACTTATAGGTTAGTTACTTTGTATAATGTACCTCAATTTGAATTTGTCTAATATTTCCTCATAATTAGACTAAGATTATATATTTTGACAAGAATGTCACAGAAGTGACAAGGCAACCTATCAGGTAGCACATGATTTCTTTTTGTCCCATTACTGTTAATTTTAATCACTCAATTAAGGCAGTGTCTGCCAGATTTTCCACTCTGAAGTTGCTTTTGTTCCACTTTGTAAGTACTAAATTTGTGTGGAGGTATTTTGAAACTACATAATATCCCTTTCCTTATCAAACTTTCATTCACTAATTTTTAATATTCATTGATGATTCTTGGCTGAATCTACGATCATTTATAAATCCATGATCATTTATAAATGGTGATTTTCCTACTCAAGCATTACATCTACACTTACTAGATCTCTTCTCCCCAATTATTTATTCATTTATTTATATCCATATGGACTTATGAATTCTTGTTTTTATTCCATGGGTTGTAATCTTCTACTCCTATTATTTATTTTGGCACCCAAAGTATGTCAGATTTGGCCACTGAGAATTCATTCAAACTGACTTCTGTGTTCTTTTGACATGTCTCCATAATTCTTTGAGCACGTTTTACTTTCTGGCCTGACAAGATATTTTAGGCTCATCTTGAACTTTCCCTGCTCTATCCTGGAATCAGCAATTTCAAGAAATCTTGGTTCCTTTTAGTGGAGAATGGTACTTAGAAATCAACTATTGGCACTAGATATGGCACACTGCTGTCGGGGTATTGCTGGCCGAAGACAGAGCTGGGGATATATGTATATATACATACCCATGGCACATTATGTATACACAGACATTAATGTATGTAATTCACACATTTACATCTATATTTATTTCTACATCAATCCATTTAACCATGAGTTCACACCAGTACCTCAATTCCAATGCAATACCGCAAAGCTTATTCCAGTTTTTTTTCTTTTGCATATTTATAACTCTCTTCTCTGACAGTGGAAAACTTGGCTCCCATTTTCCTCAATATATTTACTTATTGGCTCAGTCTTGCCTATGTATAACCAATTTCCCTTCCTGCTACCACCCCTTTACAAAGATGGCCTGCTTCCCTGCTCAGACTCTCATACACTGCGCTGGCGCATCACTGCTGTCACAGGCCTCTCCTATGTAGATGCCTTCCCCACCTTGCTGTGCCTCAATGCCCCATGCCAGGCCACAACCATCCCTCTGCAGAGATTCTCTCTCCACCCCAATCAAGCTCTGACACATGGTGCCAAGCCAGCAAGTATCTTCCTCACCCCACTTAGGCTCTAACATTTATCACTGAGCTATGAACTCCATCCCAAAATCTAGGTGCCTTCCTCACCTGGTTCAAGCCCCAACACCCTGTGCCAGGTTTCTGCTGTTACCACCCTCCTATGTAGAAAACCTCCTCACCTGTCTCAAGTTCCAACCACCACATGGGCTGTTACAACCCTCCCCCTCACAGACCCCTTCCCACTCCACACGGGTTCTGATACCCCATGCCAGGCTGCCCCCAGTACCATCCAATGCATACGTCTATCTTGCTCAGCCCTGCCTAATGGGTTTTTTACTGAATTATTTAGAAAAAAAATGAAAGTAGGAAAGAAAAGAAGGGAAAAGAAAGAAAAGAACAGGTTTCATACTTGAAATGGCCATATACAATTCCTGATCAAAACTTTTTAATGGTAGTCTTTTCCATTTTTTATATTCACCATCCACAAGAAGCTTTATTCATGATAAGTGGTTGAAAACTTAAAACAGTTTTTATAACCATTTTAAAATGAACCACAACTGAAATTTCATTTAAATAATCTAATACCTCTTCCTTTTCTTTCATTGGAAAATGAAAGCATTTCCAATGATGTGATATCTTAAAATTTAAAAGATGACTGGCTGCTATAAGAATTCTGGACTGTAGAATAGAGAGCAGGGTAATCAGTAGGAGTCTACCACAGCAGTTCAAGGAGGAGATAATGATGGCTGGGACTAGGCTGGTAGTAGAAAACAGAAAAAGAAGTGAATGAATTCAAATACACTGGAGGCCGGCGTGGTGGCTCATACTTGTAATCCCACTACTTTGGGAGGCCAAGGCAGGCAGATCACATGAGGTCAGGAGTTTGAGACCAGCCTGGGTGGCAAACATGGCAAAACCCCATCTCTACTAAAAATACAAAAATTAGCCAGGTGTGGTGGCACATGCCTGTAGTCCCAGTTACTCAGGAGGCTAAAGCAGGAATCGCTTGAACCCGGGACATGGAGGTTGCAGTGAGCCAAGATCACACCACTGCACTCCAGCTTAGGCGACAGAGTGAGACTCTGAAAGGCATTAGGGTAGCAGGGTCAAAAGGTATTTTCTGATAGACTTGATATAGGGCGTAAGAGAAAGAGTAATCGAGAATGGCTCACAGCCTTCTTGCTTGTGCAACTGGGTATACAGCAATTCCATTTACCAAAATTTGGAAGACGAAAAGGAGGCAGGTCCATGGTTGAAAACCATGAGTTCTGTTTTGGATATGTTAAATCTGAAATCCCTACTAGATGATCTAAGAAGAGTTGTTAAGTAAACAGTTGGATATCAGGGTTAGGATTAAAAATACAAATTTGGAAGTAATTTTCATGTAGTAAAGACATGAGATAAGATCACATAGTAAGAGTGTGTAGATAGAAAGATATTTCCAGACAGAACCCAGGGGCACTCTGACATTTAGAAGTTCGGTGGAAGAAAATAAGAACAAGGAGGAGAAAGAAGAGGAAGATGAGCAGGAAGATGAGGTAAACATACAGATGAGACTCAGACAAAGCAGCAAGTGAGGTAGGAGAAAAACTAGGCGAATGTAACATCTTGGAAGCCAAGGCAAGAAAGTATTTCAGTAATGAGGGAGAGAGGATGGCCAGTAATGAGGGAGAGAGGAAAAAGGCAGACAAGTGTTAGTGAAGATGTGGGGAAACTGGAACACTCATACATTGCTTGGTGAAAATGTAAAAATGGTATTGCCACTTGGGGTTTTTGGTTTTTGGTTTTACTTTTTCCACTTTTACTTTAGGTTCAGGATGTACATGCAGGTTTGTTACATTGGTAAACTGCCTGTCGCTGGGGTACAATGTACAAATAATTTCATCACCCAGGTAGTGAGCATAGTACCAGATAGGTGGTTTTCAACCCTCACTCTCCTTCCACTCTCCCCATTCAAGTAGGCCCCTTCTTTGTGTTCATGTGCACTTAATGTTTAGGTCCCACTTATAAGGAAGAACAAACAGTATTTGGTTTATGTATCTGCCTAATTTGCTTAGGATAATGGCCTCCAGCTGCATCCATGTTGTTGCAAAGGACATGATTTTGTTGTTATTTTACGGCTGCATAGTATTGCATGGTGTATACACACCACATTTTCTTTATCCAGTCCACCACGGATGGGCATCTAGGTTGATTCCATGTCTTTGCTATTGTGAATAGTTGTGTGGCCACTGTGGAAAACAGTTCGGTAGTTCCTCAAACATTCAGTTACCATATGACCTAGCAACCTCACTCCCAGATATATAGCCAAGAAAAATGAAAACACATGTTCCCACACAAGTATGTATGCAAATGTTCATAGCAGCATTATTCATAATAGCCAAAAAGTGGAAATAACCCAAATGCCTATCAACTAATAAATATGGAATATCATTTGGCAATAAAAGGAATAAAGTATTAATACATGGTACAACATAGGTGAACCTTGAATACATTATGCTAACTGAAAGAAGCTAGTCACAAAAGATCACATATTGTATGATTCCATTTACATGTAATGTCCAAAATAGGGAAATCAATGGAAACAGAAAGTAGATTAATGGTTGCATGGGGTTAGGGGAAGAAAAGGAGGGAGAAATGAGGAGTGATGGTTAATGGGCACAGAGTTCATTTAGGGAGGACAAAAATGTTCTAAAATTAGATTGTAGTGATGGTTGCAAAACCCTGTGAATAAACTAAAAACAATGAACTATACAGTTTAAACAGGTGAATTGTATGGTATGTAAATTATCTCAATAAAGCTGTTTAAAGAAAATAAGGGAGGGATCACCTAGAACAAATACTGCTGAGAGATGAGCTGATTAGAATAGAGACCACTAGATTGGGTAGCATAGAGGTCATCAGTGACCTTGACGAACAAATGTTTAGTGCAGTGATGGAGAAAGGTAATTAGGGTAAGCTAAGAGGGAATGAGAACTGAGGAAGTGGAATCAAACTTTTGCTGTAATTGCAGAGAAATGGGGTACCGGTTACAGAGGCATAAGGAATAAATACAGAGTTTGTTTTTCTAAGATGGGATGAGAATCAATCAATACAGATGGAGAAATTGATAATGCTAGAGAGAAAATGTTTGGTTTTGTTACTTCTCTGTTCTCCCCACTAAATGATAACTTGTGGGGAAACAAACATTATTTAGTGTTTGTTGTCATTTGTCCCCACTTAATTATTAACCTTTTCATGTCAGGGACCATGAATAACCCTGTATGTGATAGGCATTCAATCAATATTTGTAAAATAATCACAAGCTCCTGCATTTAGGCTAGGAAAAATGGAGGGAAAAAGGCAGCTACATAACCTAGAAAAAAAAGGAGGGTAAAATAATAGGGTAGATGGGCACTTGATGGTCACAATATAACCTGGAAAGAAGAAATATTAAATTTGCCAAAGAAACAAGTTTATTATCTCTCTACTTCAAGTTCCCTAAGTTTACCACTAGCCCAAAGTCAAGCTAGCTCTGCACTTCTCCCAGTGGAGGTTCCGAACTCATTAACACAAGGTGGAGCTTTGTATCAGTTTTCTACCGTTGCCATAACAAATCATCACAAAACTGGTAAAGTAAAACAAGATTATTTATTATTTTACAGTTCTGTAGGCCAGAAGTCTGACACAGGCTACAGTGGGTAAAATTAAAATTTCAGCAGGACTGCATTTCCTTCTGAAGGCTCTCGGGGGGAATCTGTGTCTTTCTAGAGGCCACCCACCTTCCTTGGTTCATGGTCCGTTTTCTCGAGCTTCAAAGTCAACAGTCGTGAGTCTAGTTCCTTTCATGCTTCAAATTTCTTCTGCTTTTCTTCCATGCGTGTCTGTCTCTCTCTCTCCCTTCTTCCATTCCTCTCTCCGCTTTCCATCCTTCTCTCCCCACCCCTAATCCCCCACTACAACCAGGAGAGAGATTATATGTTTATATTGTCCAGCCGGGGCGACAGAGCGAGACTCTGTCAAAAAAAAAAAAAAAAAGGCAGAAAGAAAGAAAAGAAAGAAAAGAAATACCAGATGGTAAGGCAGGGCAATGAAGGTAGGAGAAGAGTGAGTAAAGAATAAAGAAAATACCACAGACAGACAATTTCTGTGCCCTAAAACTACTGCTGTGATTTGACGGTTTCAAAGTTTGGATTCACAAACACACACAACTATAGGTTGCTTCTCTTCATCAAGTTACATATTTTAAAATAGCTCGAATTTCTATTGGAGACTACAAAATGTGGGAAGGTGAAAGGGGGGTGAAGGTTGAAAAATTACCTGTTAGGTACAATGTTCACTATGCCAGTGATGGGTGCACTAAATGCCTAGACTTCATCACTATGCTATATGTGCATATTTAAAAATCTGCACCTGTCCCCCCTAAATAAATTAATTAATTAAAATAAAAAGCTCAGATTCCCTTTTCCTTCCAAATGCAGTGTTCCATTCGTTTGCCACCAGATGGCAGAGAAGAGCAGAGAATAAATTCCTAAATATCAAAAGAAAGACTCTGACACCTGGAGAAGTCCAGCCCTCTGGAAGGAAAGCAAACTTAAATCTTTTAAAATAGAAAAGCATCTTATTTTCAAAGGCTTCCAGAGACATCAATTTCACAATTTTCCCCTAACTTATTATTGGGAAACCTGTTAAAAACGCACATCGGTAAAGCACAGCCTAATGGAGCTCAGAATTGTTCGGCAAATTCATAAATCCAGAAAGAGCTAAGAATCGCTTTAGCTCAAAAAGGTACCAAAAATGGTTTTAAAAAGAAAACTTGCTGCCCTAGTTCCAAGGGGAAACTTAATGGCTGTCCCTCAAGCACCTCAAATTCAACTTGTCCCAAACAGAACTCAGTACCTTCCTTCCACACTTTTTCTTTTTCCTGTTCCCAAATCAGTTAGGAATAGTATCCCCACCTGGTTGCTAAATCCAGAAAATCTAACATCATCCTTGCTGCATCCCTAATTCTCATCTTGTAAAGAATGAGTATTTTATCATCTCTTTTCCTTCATCTATTGGTTTTGAAATAATATACTGTTTTTATTCTTTTAGTAGTTATATTAGGAATCATCACAGGCATATTTATCAAAACTGAAATTAATAAACATCTTTATCCTGACCCTAGATGACACGAGGATCATTTAAAATCCATTTATCCCCCTCTTGGATTATACTGTTGTTGTGCTAAGGATTTTAATTTTTTACACCTACCAGGACATTATGGTCACTGTTTTATACAATAGGTCTTTGTTTAGGTTTACCCATATGTTTTCCACTTTCTCTGCTCTTCTTTCCTTCTTGGATCTCAGCTCTTGCCTCTGGGATCACTTCTCTTCTGTCTGAAGTATGCATCCTTTAGAATTCCCTGAAATGAGCTAGAGATGAATTATCTCAGCTTTTGTTTATCTGAAAAATGTCTCTTTTGCCCTCATTCTTGACAGATATTTTTTGTTTAGTGTAAGTTCTAGATTGGCAGCTATTTTGTCAGCCCTTTTAAAATACCAGTCCATGTCACCTGGCGTCTATTTTTGCCGTTAAGCAGCCAAGTGATAATACAACTATTGCTCTTTTGAAAGTAATCTACTTTTTTCCTCTGGTGTCTCTAATATTTTTCTCTTTGCCTGTTATTTGCTGCAGTTTCTAGAATGTGTCTTGGATAGATTTCTTTTTATTTATCCTACTTGGGGTTATTGGGCTTCTTTAATTCATTCTGAAATATTTGCAACCATTTCATCTTCAAATACTGCCTCTGCCCCATTCTTGCTCTCCTTTCCTTATGTAACTCCAACTAAATGAATGATAAATTCTCTTAGTTTTTCCTTCATATATCTTAATTTATATTCCATAGTTTCCACCCTTTTGTCTCTTTTCAAAGCATTCTAGATAATATCTTCTGAGCTATCCTCTAGTTCTCTAATTCGCCCTTTAGCTCTGCTCAATTTTCTGTCAGATTCTGTACCCTCTCACATACAAATATACTTACCTCCTCCCCAAGGGAAAAAACCTCTAAAGTCCCATAAAGTCACTGACTTGAGCTCTAAATTGAAGATCTAATACCTTAATCTCTACATCAGATCCAGATGAGGTTGATTTTCACCTAGATACCTACAAATTTGTAACAAGTTATTTGTTCCACCCACCCTAATACATATACAATATACAATAGTGGAACAGGGTCAGAATAATTCCAATAAACTCTCCCATTTGGAAAAGAGAAGGATGGAAAATGCAATTCTAAAATCTCACTGGGCAGATGATTACAAGGAGTTCCTACTCTGGGGAGGGGGAGTATTTCTTGAATAGCTCTTGGTTTCACTAATACTAATGGACTCCTCAACCCATTGTTCACCATGGCCCTTGGTCTTCTCTCTGGCAGGATGTCATTGCTTTTCAATTATCCTCCTTGGTCGTGCTAAAGAAGGCACTGAAAAATATGCCTTTCTCGAGAACTGAGCAGCTTTCTCTTTATGCTTCCTTCCTGTAGAAATTGGGGGCCAACAGTCATAGACAATTTTAGTCCAGGCTGTGGTATTTTTGAAGTACAGTTCTTTCTCAAAAACGTACTTGACTTTTTATTTATTTTGTTTTAGTCTGCTGCCTGTAGTAATAACCACACCTACAATTCTTTTCAAAACAATTCTCCCTCATTTAAGTTAGTTCAGATACTTAAACCTACCAGGTTTGATGGCATTCTTATTTCCTTTTACTTGACCATTTTGTCAAGCTAAAAGGACTTAATCAACACTACTTTAACTCACCCAGAAGTTTTTAACAATGACTGTATGGTCACATCCTCAAGGGATCCTTGCTTAAGCAGCTAAGCATTTTTATCAGACTTTAATATTCAAAGGCCTCAGTTTTCTCTTTTACCAACTGGAAATGAGAATCATTTGTATCTTCCAAACGTGCAACTACTGAATTTATGTGCTCTCTTAATTTCCTTTCAACTTAAATAATTAAATTCCTTTTCTGCTTGCAAATAAGCCAATTCTTTTTTGAGCTCATCTCTTTATTGCTGTAAATTACCAAAAGCAGCCAATAGTAACTAGTTCACCCCGCAAGCATTCCGTTTTTCCCGAAAATCTTTCCAAAAGGAAAACTATAGGCCCATTTGGGGTTAAATTTCAACATGTGTTTTGAAGGGGACAATATTCAAACCATAGCACTTGGTTTTTCTTGGAGAAGAAAAACAAGCTAGGAAGACTTAGTCTATGATATCAAGGTTAATAAAATATACTAATTAATATAGTAAGATACTGATGCAAGGGTGGGCAAGAAGACAAGCAGAACAAAACAGCCAGCCAGAAATAGCTGTATACACATTGTTTCAGTCAGTTCAGACGGCTGTAACAAAGTACCACAGGCTTTGGAGGCTGGAAATTTAAAATCAGTGCCAGCTTGGTGGGGCACTCTTCCAGGCAAGGGCCTCTCCTGGTGAGGGCTCTCTTCCAGGTTGCAGTCGCCAGCTTCTCACATGAGGAAAGAAGCTCTCTAGCTCTCGGGCCCCTGCTTTATTTTTTATTATTTTTTTTATTTTTTTGTAGAGACAGGATCTTGCTATGTTGCCTAGGCTTGTCTAGAACTCTTGGCTCCAGTGATCCTCCCACCTCAACCTCCCAAAGCACTAAGATTATATAAGCATGAGCCACCATGCCCAGCTTTGGCCTCTTCTTATAAGGGCACTAATCCCATTATTTCATGAGGGCTTCACGCCCATGACCTAATTACTTTCCAAAGGCCCCACCTCCAAATACCATCGCACTGGGAATAGGGTTCCAACACAGGAGTTTTGAGGGAACACAAACATTCAGTCCATTGCACATATACAGATGCTTGATAAATGATGGAGATGGCATGGTGAAGCAGTAGGGCCAAGGACTGTCTTTTCGATAAATGGTAGTAGGACAATCAAATATCTGTGAGAACGAAATGAAGTTATATTTCTAGCTGGTACTAAACCAAAAAGTCAACTTCAAATAGATTATAAACCTAAATGTAAGAATAAAAACTGAAAAGCTTTTAGAGGATTATATAGGAGAAAATCTCATGATCTCAGGATAAAGAAGAATTTCCTAAGAAGCAGAAAAGCACTACATTAATGTTTGTTGAAGATGATGAACTGAGTTATAAAATGTCATTGAAGTAAAAGGTTAGAGGTGCACACCCAAATGAAATGAAATTCCACAAAATAGAAAAGAAGTCATCAAAATAGCAAGAGACAGCCAGAAATAAAGAAAATTAGTGTCATTTACAGTAGTTGTCTCTATAAAGCTGTCGTGAACACTGCACTAGCAAATACTGAAGCACTGATCTTAGGGGAAATATAGGGCTAAGTTCCTGGTAAGCCTCTGGTCACAACATGTTCATCAACCAATCAGTATATAACTTGTTTTATAAGTGTTTCTGCTTAATGATACTTTACTTAATATACTCATGGCAACAGCACTGTAACTCATGACTGAACACATGCTTTCTCCATAAGACACATCACAGCCTTCAACCATTTAAGAACACTAGAAAGCACTTCAGTACTACACTTGGGGGCCACTTAAACAGTGAAATCACCAACAAAAAGCACAAAGAGGTTAAAAAAACAAAACAAACAAACAAAAAAAAAACAGCGCTAAATCAACCACAGAAAGACAACTGTTCATAGTATGAGAACTGAAGTAAGAAGACAATGTTGCCTTGTTCAACCTCAACTGGGAATGGGTCATCAGGTGACTCAAATTTTGAACCATTATGCACATGTCCACAAATGACCATGCAAGTCCTGAGTATTGATTTTGGAGTTACAAATAAATTTTAGTGAGTAGGTAAATTCATAAACACAGAATCCTTGAATGAGGCTCAACTGAATATATATACAGTAGTCCCCCCTCCCCCAGGATTTTGCTTTCCATGATTTCAGTTACCTGGGATCAACCATGGTACAAAAATGTTAAACAGAAAATCTAAGAAATACACAATTCGTAAATTTTAAATTGTCATTCCAAGTAGCATAATGAAATTTCTCACCATCCTGCTCCATCCTGCCTAGGGCATGAATCACCTCTTTGTCCAGTATATCCATGCTGCATATGCGACCCATCCATTACTGTCCAGAAAAAAACACTATGTACATAGGGTTCAGCACTATCCACAATTTCAGGCATCCCCTGGGGATTCTGGAACGTATCCCTTAAGGATAAGGGAGGACTACTGTATTCAGTCCTGTGAGGCCTGGACTGTGAGAGAACATACATTTTCAGTTAAGTCAGCAAAGGAATCAGGGTCGTCAGAAAAGCAACATGTGATGCTCTGAACAAAATGGGCAAGATGGTACTGGAGGGGCACAGTGCCTGAATGGGCTTACATTTTGAGGAAAAACCAAAGATGACAGGATGAAAGAACTCTATACAATTAACTGACTCCAAAATTCCAAATGAAATCCTAGTAAGGCCGGGTGCGGTGGCTCAAGCCTGTAATCCCAGCACTTTGGGAGGCCGAGACGGGTGGATCATGAGGTCAGGAGATCGAGACCATCCTGGCTAACACGGTGA